>NC_053167.1:67561668-67864834 GCF_016835505.1 Polypterus senegalus
AATTTAATTTTCATTTAAATATTCTTATCTACAAAAACAAATAAAATATTCAAAGCTGTAATTATTTGTGAGTGACATTTGAAATCTACCATAGATGTATTGTCCCAAGGACAAGTGTTTTGTCATGGGTTCACACACACACACAGACTCTGTAGCCTCTGGACTCAGTCTCTTTGTCACCTATCTTACTGACAGACCTCAGTATGTGCGTCTTGGGAACTGCAGGTCTGACATTGTGGTTAGCAACACAGGATCTCCGCAGGGGACTGTACTTTCTCCAGTCCTGTTCAGCCTATATACATCAGACTTCCAATACGATTTGGAGTCCTGCCACGTGCAAAAGTTCCCTGATGACACTGCTATTGTGGGCTGCATCAGGAGTGGGCAGGAGGAGGAGTACAGGAAGCTAATCAAAGACTTTGTTAAATGGTGCGACTCAAACCACTTACATCTTAACACCAGCAAGACCAAGGAACGGGTGGTGGATTTTAGGAAGCCCAGGCCCCTCATGGAACCCGTGATCTTCAGAGGTGACTGCGTGCAGAGGGTGCAGACCTATAAATACCTGGGAGTACAGCTGGATGACAAATTGGACTGGTCTGCCAATACTGATGCTCTGTGTAAGAAAGATCAGAGCTGACTATACTTTCTTAGAAGGTTGGCGTCCTTCAACATCTGCAATAAGATGCTGCAGATGTTCTACCAGACGGTTGTGGCGAGTGCCCTCTTCTACGCGGTGGTGTGCTGGGGAGACAGCATAAAGACTTGGACAAACTTGTTAAGAAGGCAGGCTCTATTGTAGGAGTAAAGCTGGACAGTTTAATATCTGTAGCAGAGCGACAGGCACTAAGCAAACTCCTGTCAATCATGAAGAATCCACTGCATCCACTTAACAGTGTCATCTCCAGGCAGAGGAGTAGCTTCAGTGACAGACTTTTGTCACTGTCTTGCTCCACTGACAGACTGAGGAGATCGTTCCTCCCCCAAACTATGCGACTCTTCAATTCCACCTGGGGGAGTAAATGCTAACATTATTCAAAGTTATTTTCTGTTTTTACATGCATTTTTATTACTCTTTAATTTAATATATATTTTTTTTGTATCAGTATGATGCTGCTGGATTATGTGAATTTTCCCTGCCTGCCTGTCTGTGCCTGCCTTTTTGAGCTAAAGCAGTAACTGCTTTATCTTTAGGCACAAGGACAGGCTGTAAGTGTAGTGTGGTGCTTCCTGATGATGTTGCTATCACCCAAACTCCACTCTACTACACAGCTCTGCTCTGACACCACAATCAGCAAACTCTGTCTCTTTAGTGGTCTGGGCTTAAAGGAAGCAGATTGTGAATGCACAGTGACTCACTAATGCAATGGAATATCCATGAGGTCACTTAACCACTGTGTTCATGCCTACCTCTTCTGGTCCTTTCAAAACAAAAGAGCTACACTGAAGGAAGAGGTTGTCATCCTAAGACCAGCTCAGGCATAAGGCACATTACTGTCAAGGATATCTCCACACTTTATTGTTGCAAGACGGAGGAATGGAATTAGCCTCTTAATGCTGACTGCCAGTAAGTGGCCCTAAAAATGTCCGTTGGCATTTTCTGTGTTGTTTTAACTACCGGTCAGGTCTTCAGTAGTGCCACACACTTCCACCTACTTGTCTCTTTGCCCCCTCCATGCACGCCATCCAGCTCCACCACACCTGGCGTCATATACTGCTGTTAATCCCCAAGGGGATTTGGTCTTTTTGTATGATCTTTGGGGGTCAGAGAGTGAAGTGAGCCATTATACAGCACACTTGAGCAATTTTCAGAATAAGGGTCCTGCTCAAGGGTCCATCAGAGTAGGATTCCTTTAGGTGTTGTTTGATCAAACATTAAAATGAGAAAAACACTATCTAATAAACAGATGTACACTACAGTAGCCACTCAGTGCATATACTGTCAGAGATGGCTGAGGTGGCGACCCGGCCTGGACGCCCAGGAGGACCGGAGGAGGGCTTGCACCTTCCCCAGACCATGTGGGGGCGACTGCCCTGGTACCTTTGAGGGCCACGAGTACAGAGCTTTGAAGCTCCACCCTGTAGGGGCCCGTGGTCACCACCAAGGGGAGCCCCTATGCCTTTGAAGCCCTGGACCTCAGCACTTCCGTCACACCCGAAAGTGCTGGGGGTAAGAAGACTGGGGACAACCGGAGTGCTTCCAGGTACGCAGCCGGCACTTCTGCCACACTGGGGTGAGTAAAACCGAGCCCGTAGAGCAAAAGGGAGACCCCGCAAATTAGATCCACGATGTTAATGATCGGAATCGAGTGGGGAGGTCTCCGAAAGTGGACGAGGCAGTGAGTGCTGTGCGCAAGGTGAGGGAAGACAGATCGAGAAGGCTGGCAGGACGGGGGATGATGAGTTCTCTGGGTCTTAGCGCCCTACACCCCAAGCCTGCGGCGGCCTCCCATCACTCTGTGGGGACACAGACGGGGTTGGATCTGTGCTATTGCCATGCACAGACTCAGACCGTCATGGTGTCCAAGAGGAAAAGGAGGAATCGAGGGAAGAATGCCGGTTCCTCCGATAACGTCCTGTTGCTGGCCGCCCTCTGCAGTAGGGAACCCATAAAGTCAGCGGAGAGGAAAGGAGTGCAGGCGGTCCCATCTGTTACGTCAACAGGAAGAACACGGAACCCACGAAGGGGGTGCCGAACAGGCAAGTTCTGGGGTGCCGGTCGGAGGGGGGAGCGCTACCAGTGCGCGGCACGAAGGGACGCTAGGAAAGGGTGTCCAGGCAGCGGCTCTGCCCCCTTGTTTCTGTGTGTTGCAGGACCGGACCCTGGATGAGCAGTAGGACCCACTTCGATGGGAAACCTGCCCTCATTGGACGGGCCTTTTGGCCGGAGGACTCTTCGCTGGCAAGGGGGTGCTGCCACAGCTGGCGGGAGCTACGGCGGTGCGAGTGGCGCCAACCAAAGGTGCATGACAACCTCGGAGGGGTTGCCGAAGGAGTAGGCCCCGGGGTGCCAAGTTGGACCCTGGTGCCTCAGGAGTAGGAACCACTTCAGGGGTAAGCTTCCCTAAAGGGACATGCCACTCCACCCGACGGGTCTTCGCTGGTGGTGGGGCACTGTCAGAGATGGCTGGGGTGGCGCCCCTGTGCCTTTAGAGCCCTGAACCTCAGCACTTCTGCCACACCTGGAAGTGCTGGATGGAAGAAGACTGGGGTCACCCAGAGTGCTTCCGGGTACGCAGCCGGCACTTCCGCCACACTGGGGAGTGCCGGTGGAAGATTGCCGGGAAGCACCTGGAGCACATTCGGGTGGCTATAAAAAGGGCCGCCTCCCTTCATATAATGGCTGGAGTCGGGAGGGGAAGACAAGGTCTTGGAGGAGAGGCAAGGAGGCGGCCTGAAGAAAGAGAAGGCACTGTATCATGGCCAGGACTTTTGGGGACTTTGGGGTTGTTTGAGCACTATTGTAAATATGCACTGTGATAATAAACGTGTGTCAGGTTATTCGAACGTGTCTGCCTGTCTGTGTCCGGGCCAGTCTCCACAATTTTTATATCTGTTTTTTTAACTTTTTATTGAATTTATTAAAAACAAATAACATTCCATACAAGCAAGTCAAATTTTACAGAACTAAGTTCAAATGTATATCTAACAGAACAAACAAACTCTGCATAGATTTTTAGTTTTTAATCTGTTTTTCTACAGGACTAGTGAGTCAAGGACTATTTTTATTTGTTTCGATTTGTTGATCAGATAAATTATTGTTTAAACTTTTGGATGGTAAGTTGATGAAAGGGTTACAAATTATGCCTGTGATCCTACTGTGCTACTTTACTTTTATTTTCTAATAGAGTAATTTAAAACAATTTTTCCAAACTTATTATATTTAGTTACTGTCTTTTATCCATTATTACAAAGCACTAATGGAGGCACTAATCACTAAAATGATTTCTACACAGTGAAGGCTATTAACTAGAGGTGGGTTATAAATTATGTAAAACAACAACAACATTTATTTATATAAAATATTTTTATGTATGAAAGTACCTAAAAGTGTTTTATAGTAGTAACAGCTAAATAGAGTTACAAAAAGAAAATGGAAAATGAAGAAAAATTATAAAATCTAAAGAAGAGTTGTTTATATTGCGAAAGGTTATATAAAACAGCAGAAATGAGAAACAGAGTCCAGGAAAATAACAAATGTTATAGTCACATAGCCAGGGAAGAGAGGAAAAGAGAATCTCCTGCCAGGTGAATTCTGGATTAAATAAACTTTCTAAGGTTCCAAGGCCAAAAGACCACCCACTGTTGAAATGATTACTCATTTTTGCCCAACAAAGCCAGTATAAATATACTGTTGACCAATACCTTTTCCCAAACACCCCATATATTATATATATTTTATATATTATATATATTTTCCCATATATGTTACAACTGCATTTTTATCACTCTTTAATTTAATATTGTTCTTTATGTATGCTGCTGCTGGAGTGTGTGAATTTCCCCTTGGGATTAATAAAGTATCTATCTATCTATCTATGTAAGAGTTTAGCCTGTGAGTAAAGATTTTTATCTTTAACATTTGACCTATCATCATGTCTGCCCATTAGAATATAGGTTTGTCTTGAAATCACAGGTAATTACAAAGATTTGAAACTAACATATTAAGAGAAACAACAGTATTTTTCAGCATAATCTGTTAACATTAAATACACTGACATATATACATGTTCTTAAAGCTTTTTTGTGCCCCTGAAATATTTTTGTCTTGTTCATGTAGGCCTTCTTCTGTAGCTGTCTTCATCATCATGGCTAAAGCCATTGAGAGGAGAGACTACAAACAGGAGAACAGTTACTAGTCACATGCAGACAGGTCTGGAGAACAGTGTGAGTTTGGAATTTCCTTGGATCCATATTTTAGAGCAACCTTTACCATCCATTCAGTGTGATGTGTGGATACTGGTGCGAAGTAGAAGGGGCTGGTCAGCTGCTTTCCGAACCTCTTTTCTCTGGTTGATCACCACAAAACCTAAAGCAACCATGATATAGTCAAAGTCAAAAAAAGTCAAAGCAAACTTTATTGTCATCTCAACCATATACAAGTATACAGACAGACAAAATTACAAAGCTCAGGGTGCACAGTGTAACAACATGAAATGCAAATAATAAATTAAAAATAGAATTAAGATTAAAATTTAAAATTAAAACACAAACAAGATAAGACATTGTGCAAAGACAAGACAATGAAGTAGCAGCAATATTGACATGTAGTAAGCAATATGAACACTGATGCAATGCATGGTATTTGCAATCTAGATGCATAAATATAGTCAAAAGATATGTAATATAATAAATAAATAATAGATATAGATAATACAGAAATTATCAGTGTATGATAATAGTTGTTTAAGACATGTGTAAACAATGACAGGTCAGAATGTTTCAGAGCAGAAAGATATTAACAGTGTCAAAATACTTAAAAGGTCAGTATGAGATTTTCAGTTCTTTTCTACATGCACACTAGTCTTTGCAGGAAAGTGTTTTTAGAGGTATTTGAGGCAGTGTGGAAGATCCCAGGGGGCAGCATTGCTTTGAATATGCTGTATCTTCTCTTGGATGGCAGAAGTGTGAAAAATCCATGTGAGGGGTGTAAGGAGTCCTGCACAATGCTGCTGGCCTTGTGGACACTGTGTTTGTAAATTATGTCCTATAGTGAAGGGAGAGGCACCCCAATAATGTTCCCTGGTGTCTTCACTGTCCTTTGCAGGTGCTTGTGGTCGGATATGTTGCAGTTGCCATACCAGACAGTGATGCAGCTGGTCAGAACACTCTGCATTGGTGCCTCTGTAGAACATGGTGAGGATGGAAGGGGGAAGACTTGCTCGCTTCAGCCGCCTCAGGAAGTGTAGTCTCTGCTGGGCTTTCTTGATTAGTGATGAGGTGTTATGTGTTCACGCAAGTTCCTCAGTTATCTGCACACTGAGGAACTTAATACTCCTAACAGTCTCCACATCTAAACTGTTGATGCTGAGTGGGATGTGGGCAGGATGTGATTTTCTGAAGTCCACAATTATCTCTTTTGTCTATTCGACATTGAGAGATAGATTGTTGTCTTCACACCATGGAGATAGCCATTCCACTTCATCTCTGTATGCTGTTTCATCATCCCTGTTTATCAGTCCCAGCACCGTCATATCATCCACAAACTTGATGATGTGGTTGGTGTTGTGCATGGCTGTGCAGTCGTGAGTCAGCAGGGTGAAGAGCAGTGGACTAAGCATGCAGCCCTGGAGCAGTTATCATCATTATCATGAATCATGTCTATTAGTTACATACAATACAATTTATCACTTTGCTTACTGAAACTATTCAGAAATATATGAACTTTCATGTGTATTTCTACGTTCGGTGTTTAATATTCGATGTTGATGTTGACATATCTTTAAAAAATTGTCCATCACTGGTTGTACTGTATGGCAATACATTGAGATCTTCTTTCTGTTTGATTTTAAGACAGTAATCATGACAGATTATCTTCACAGGAACTGGGAGCTTAATACATTGTGAAAGGGGCCATCTCCTTTCTTGGCCGTCTTTCAGTGCTGCCACTGTTGCTATTCCCATTTTTCACAGCTCCTTCCGTGCAACTCCATTGATCTATTCTATTCTGCATCTCCTCCTTCCCTGCACATTCATGCCATCAGCTATAGCTCAAAAGGCTTAGCTGAGGTCAAAAGAAACACCATCTGCCTCCCTTTCTCCAACTCCATGAACCATCAAAGCCACAATCCATATTGGGATCACTGATAAACAGAGGAAACGGTCTTGTGAGTTCTGCTATTTAAGTGTGTGACTATCTGCCATTCTCTCTCTATATTTCTTCTCTCTCTTAATTCTGCTTGTTTTATGTAGCGACTGGATGTCAGGATGTTGTAATATGTGATTTCATGAGTGAAAGGTCTAGGCACCAACTAGCACAGATTTTCTTTAATTGTTCATGAAGAGCAGATTCAATTTGCCATAACTAACACCTGTAGCTGCCATTTTTCAATTCTCCTTTGCAGTTTGTTCCACAGGAGAATATTTTTATCTGCTGTCAATATTAAAGGTCAGCTAGACCTTGAGTCATTTTTGAGAGATGTACTGTACAATGGAATTCTGCAGCTCATCCCATGAATGGTAGCATTGCTACATGTTGACTAGGCGAGAACAAATTTCCAAAGGCAAAGTGTTTTCTATCATTAAAAATTCAATAATAGTATGATACTTAATTTTGCATTTTGTGAATTGGTTCTGAAGCAGAAACCATAAATGCTGGAGACTACTAATGCATCTTTTTAATAGAGTGGAGGTCATTTTTTGGTAGCTGACTGAATTAGCACTGTTGAACAACCTTTTCAGGTTCACAGTGAAAACTTTTTCATCACCCCTTGTGCTTTACAATTCCAATGCATTTACATAAAGTAATCAGCAATTGCGCAAGTGATCAGTTATCCTGTCTGCCAACAGAGTGATCTACAATCCAAACCAGCATTTGTATAGTGTACATTAAATACAATTACAGAATGCGAGAACAACTTTATTTTGACACATTTTTGGCTTTACTACAACATTATTTTCTTATTTAAATGAAAAAGGAAGATTGCAATGCCCAAGGTATATTTTAATATTCCTTTTCTTAAAAAGCTGTTAAAATCTACTGAATTTAATTAGTGGTGACACTTAATGAAGAGATAATAATTAAAATGAATATGAGATGGAAAATGTTAAACTGTCTATAGGGTTTAAAAGAGAGACATATCTGGCCAAATCTTATGTGAAAAAACTTAATTTTAACTTTGTTCTTTCATATTTTGACATTGATTCATGCTAATGTACAACTGCATAAACAAGTATGTTTAATACATTTAATATGTTATGATACAATTATGGTGTGCATTTTTATCTTCCACTGGACAATGAAAGATAAGCTTGCCAACTCATTTTCATTCCATACTTGAAAACCAGCATGGGTTTTCTCTTCAGTAACAATGAAGAATAACTACTGAAGGTAATCAGGCAAAACAAATGGGGGTGGTAGGGGTGGGTGGCTGCAGTAATGGAATCAAGCAGTTATTATCAGATTATCAGTGGAATGTAAAACTGTCACTCCCTCCTATTATGAAAGTGATTTCATTTATGACACTGCCTCCCTTCACTATTGATATCATTCTGAATTATCAGTACAGGGAAAAATAAGTTAATCCACACCAAAGTCATAGCATTTTCATTTAAATAAGCAAGGGAAAATTGAAAATTCAAATTCTATCATAACAATTTAAAATGAAATTATAAAAGTTAGGTTACTATATATTCAATTTTTAAGGTTTCTCCATTTATTAAAGCAAGAATTTCCACCTCACTTAATTTTGAGGAAGCTTTTAGGAAAAAACCTTAAGCATGTACTGCACTGATTCTAAAGCTTCATATAATGCTGTTTTGTGCCCTGAATATGAAAGGCTACAGTTAACAGACCACTTCATTACTTCTAATTTTGATGCATTTTGTATTCTCCTCTAAATATACAGTAACTATCATTAAGAAATACATTCATTTAGGAAAGCACATGCCTTCTATATGGAACTTGCTTTTTCTTCTGTTGATTGCATACATTTCCTCTGCACTGCTGAGTTTCTTCAAATGAAGACTGCTATCAGCATGAGTGAATGTGGGGGTACGCGTGTGGGTTGTTGGATGTACTTGCATCTCATTCAGAAAAAAAATGTTCCTCATGTCTGTTGTTAAAACCATAGAAAACAGTAGAAATGAAGCATACTTTTTACCAAGCATTATAAAACTGCAAACTCTCACAGCGTATGCCCTGGTTTAATTCCCAGGTGAGATGTCTCTTGTGTAGTAATCTGCATATCTTTCTCCTTGTGTGGGTTTGCCACATACTACTTTACTACAGGCCCAGGACAAAAAAACTGAAGTAGTTTCAAAACATTCATAAGTAATTCTTAATAAATATAAAAAAATAAGAAAACAGCAATGGATATTCCTTATTTAATTGTTGAATATAGCATTCTGCTCATCTATGTGGATTAGATGACCTGTGTTGGCTGGGATTGGCTTCAGCAGACCCCTGTGACTCTTTAGTTAGGATATAGCGGGTTGGATAATGGATGGATGGACAGCATATCTCACTGCAAGTCAGGGGCACTGTGCTTCAGGTTCTGCTTACATCATTTTTTATGTTGACCTTACTTATATTTCATATTCAAAAAATGGTCAACAAAGATCAACAGAATAATTTAGGGGTGTTTTAAAATTATTTTTTTCAAGCTGATATCAGAAATGCATTCAAAATGTTTCCTTCACTCATCACTAGAGATTTTTTTGCTGTATAGTTACAACGTTTTAGGCTTTTTAAAAGTTGAATTCAGGATTAAAATACTTTTATTCCTTAACTTTCCAGAAAGGCATAAAATAAGTGTTGTGCTGGAATTTGAAGTTTATTATACATTTGGACATGAGTATGTCCCTGCTTAAGACACAGCTACATGCCAGTTGGTCATCAATTGTCAAAGTATATTCATTTATGCGTTTACGTCTTTAATAATTAATTTCTAGGATTCTCATTTGGACCTTTTCCCTGGAAATATCGAAGCAGTAAGCAATGAGTGCAGCAAACAGTTTAATCAGACATTGTGAAATGAAAAGACAGAAGGCATAAGGCAAGTGCAGTTCCAGTATGCTTGTTGACTATTGCCGGGCCCTTAAGAAGGATATTTTCAAGAAGCCAAGTACAACAGTAATGTATATTTCTACATTTTAAATGAGACAATCCCAACATGTGTATTTCATGTAAGTATACACTTATTCTAAGATTTACTTGTATGTCACTTAAAATCCTACTGTCATTGAGAGACCCTGATATTCAAATTCAGCGATAAAACTACTGTAACATTCACCTATATTGATTCATATGACCAAAAAAAGTTAAAATTTGTTACTCAAACACCATGCAGCTAACTAACACTGTTTTATAAAGAATTATGTTTTTAGAATTACATAGAATTTTCAATTACATATATTTTCAACAATCTTTATACAGTTAGGTCCATAAATATTTGGACAGAGACAACTTTTTTCTAATTTTGGTTCTGTACATTACCACAATGAATTTTAAATGAAACAACTCAGATGCAGTTGAACTTTCAGCTTTAATTCAATGGGTTTAACAAAAAGATTGCAAAAAATGTGAGGCAACTAAAGCATTTTTTTAACACAACCCCTTCATTTCAGGGGCTCAAAAGTGATTGGACAAAATAAATAACTGGAAATAAAATGTTCATTTCTAATACTTGGTTGAAAACCCTTTGCTGGCAATGACAGCCTGAAGTCTTGAACTAATGGACATCACCAGGGGCCTCATGTATAAACAGTGCGTACGCACAGAAATGTTGCGTAAGAACCTTTCCATGTTCAAATCGCGATGTATAAAACCTACACTTGGCATAAAGCCACACACTTTTCCATGGTACCTCATGTCTTGTCGTACGCAAGTTCTCCACTCGGTTTTGCAGACTGGCAGCACCCAGTGTCAAAGCAGTGCTACTGTTCCTGTGTGGTTACTCTTTATTTTCCTGACGCGGCTTTATAGATACACTGAAACTAACTGCATATTGTTTATTAGTGTAATGCATCTGATTGTAATTAACTTGTAAGAATATAATGGTCCAGGGAATAGCCATAGTATTCCAAATACCATAACTGCTTTAGCGTTGTTACTCTCACTGCACCTTCTTCTTCTTTCAGCTGCTCCTGTTAGGAGTTGACACAGCGGATCATCTTTGTCCATATTACTCTCACTGCACCACTCAGAGTATTTATATCACTGTATCTGACTGGGGAATCACAGCAGCAGCTGATCAGAAAGAGAATTATCGGTATACAGTATCAAGCACATGCTGTCTCAGCCATGGCAAAACGTTTCAAAGCCTTTCCTGTACGGACCTCACGGTTCAGAAACAGTTTCATCCCAAGAACTTTAAACGCACTCAGTCAATTGCTCCTTGTAGAACTGTTTGTACTTATAAGTACAATCACCCCACTGTAAACTTGCACTACAGTTATAATATCGCACAACCTGAGCCACTTTAAAAAAGTGCATATTTACATATGATGACGATATCATTTTTAAGATGAAATGCAGCAAAATATGTTTATTATATTATACAGATAAAAACTTTAACTTCATTTAAATAATCTATATTCTTCACTGGGACTGGCGGGAAGGATAGAATAATTAAACATGTACTACGAAGATATTTCAATGTTCCTTAAACGTTTTGAAGAATCGGCGCTCTAAGCTTACAAATGGCTTAACGTCTATTACAGAGCTGATTGTGTGGCGATCGGTTACTTGGCGAAAGAAAAGCAAGGACTGCAGGGGTGGCCACCCCAATATATATTGAATATAAAACAGAAAGAGAAAATGACGACACAGCTAAAAACGCAGCAGCAAATCTCGACAAAAGTTAAACGCTTGTGTCATGAGCACGAGGCGGCTATGCAGTGCCCGCAACAGATGTGGCCATCCACCGTGCATAAGATACCTTATTGACATTGGCGGGCAAAGGGGCCACAGATTCTTTCTCTGCCCAGGGCCGCCACAAGCCTAGAGCCGCCCCTCAGTACTGCCGCAATAAATAATTTCATCGAAGGTCGCGCATAAACACTGCGTCATGAAACCCATGTTTAATAACGTGCGTTAACTCCTATCATTATGAAAATGATATCACGCATACATCTCAGTATTTTAGTTATTCAGAGAGCTGTAATATCACGAATATAATGGATTCTGTGTCCAGTCAGAGGAAGAGAGAGTGTTTAAGAAGCAAGTAGTGATTCACACACATACTGTAGAGCACATAGAAGATCACATACAAAACAAATCATTTAACGTTCTACTTTAATTACGATGTGATTTGAGAAACTGGTTAATTAAACGATTTTAAGATGATGTTTATGATGTTCTACTTTAATGACAGAATGAACTACATGATTAAAGTGGAAATTTCGAGATTGAAGTTGACATTTCGTGCTTTTCTCCACTGTGTGCCTTTTTTTTCTCTGTACCCTAATAAGCTTTCATATGACACACACGGCGGGCTACGAATCGCCTTTTCACGGCGACTTTGAGATCTGACAACTTCTTTTCTATTTCTGGAACTGTGCGACTTTGTGAACGTGATCTTTCAAGTTTCTCCAACACGCTATGTCACTCGATCAACTTCCTTTTGTTGATTATACCACGGTTTAAATAAAAAAATAGTATGTTTTTCCTTTGCCTCCACTTGGTATTTGCTGAAATTCTTATATTTTCCCCCGTGCTTTTCCCATTGTCTTTTCACAGAAGGCTGAGCTTAAGGTTGATTTATATTGATTTGCATATTCAAAGAGGCGTAATTCTGGGAGGAGTTGGGGCGGGACAGAAGGCGAGTGTACGAGCGTTACTTTTCACGCTGACCGGGATTTATGGAGCAGAAGAACAAGGAAGTTGGCGTATGCACAGATTCCTGCATCTGGATTTTTCTGTGCGTAAGCACATTTCGGCTTTTGTGCTTACGTCATAATACAGTGTGAATTCTACACACGGTGTTATGCTTGAGGCCCCAAGACTTTATGGCCTGTATATTTGCCACCCAGTAATAAAAGCGCCCCAGATGCTGGGTTTCCTCCTTTTTTATGCTCTGCCAGGCCTTTACTGTAGTGGCTTTCAGTTGCTGTTTGTTTGTGGGCCTTTCTGTCCGAAGTTTAGTCAAAGCAAGTGAAATGCATGCTCAATTGGGTTAAGATCAGGTGACTGACTTGGCCATTCAAGAATTTTCCACTTCCTTGCTTTAATAAACTCCTGGGTTGCTTTGGCTGTATATTTTGGGTCATTGGTCCATCTGTATCATGAAATGCCACCCAATCAATTTGACTGCATCTTGCTGGATTTGAGCTGATGTCTCTTCTGAACACCTCAGAATTCATTCGGCTGCTTCTGTCCTGTGTCACATCATCAATAAACACTAGTGTCCCAGTGTCACTGGCAGCCATGCATGCCCAAGCCATCACACTGCCTCCAACGTGTTTTACAGATGATGTGGTATGCTATGAGTTGTTCCACACCTTCTCCATACTTTTTTGTTGCCATCATCCTGATAGAGGTTGATCTTGGTTTCATCTGTCCAAAGAATGTTTTTCCAGAACTGTGCTGGCTTTTTTAGATGTTCTTTAGCAAAGTCCAATCTAGCCTTTCTATTCTTGAGGCTAATGAGTGGCTTGCACCTTGCTGTGTATTTACTTTCATGCAGTCTTCTCTTTATGGTAGACTTGGATATCGATACGCCCACCCCCCGGTCCAGGTCTTTTTGCGTTGCTGAGTTCACCAGTGCTTGCTTTCCTTATCAGGATGTACCAAACTATAGATTTTGCCCCTCGTAATATTGTAGCAATTTCTCGGATGGGTTTTTTCTGTTTTCGCAGCTTAAGGATGACTTCTTTCACCTGCATGGAGAGCTCCTTTGACCGCATGTTGTCTGTTTACCGCAAAATCTTCCACATGCAAGCACCACACCTCAAATCAACTCCAGGCCTTTTATCTGTTTAATTGATAATGACATAACAACGGACTTGCCCACACCTGCCCATGAAATAGCCTTTGAGCCAATCGTCCAATGACTTTTGATCCCCTGAAATGAAGGGATTGTGTTAAAAAATGCTTTAGTTGCCTCACATTTTTATGCAATCTTTTTGTTCAACCCACTGAATTAAAGCTGAAAGTCTGCACTTCAACTGCATCTGAGTTGTTTCATTTAAAATTCATTGTGGTAATGTACAGAACCAAATTAGACAAAAGTTGTCTCTGTTCAAATATTTATGGACCTAACTGTATATAATACACTACCGTGGCTGTTCGTTTGTCTGTCCAGAATTTTAAATCACTTGTAGCTCGCAAACTGTTTGAACTATTGACCTGAAATTTGGTACACATATACTACGTGATGTCTACTATCTGCTTTTGGGGTGATGATTGACCTCCAAGGTTATTCCTCTTTTCATTTTTATTTTATTTTATTGTAGAATCAACCAGCAGGGTGGCCATGCAGCGCATGCGTATGGGCGCTGTTCTCATTCCCTACCACCTTTGCTGTCACTTCCCCTACCTCTTCATATCTTAAATCATTCTTGAGGCAGATTGAAGACTTAAGTGCCAGCTTAAGTGAAAAATTAAAGAAAACGTACTAAGCAATTGCAACACATTGACTTAATCAGTTTTAAAATGAAAAGATCCTGACGAAAGAAGAGAAGAAGCAGGCTGCTAGGGTAAAGAAAAGAAGAGCTGCTCAGAAAGCAGCAAGCGCATCAAACGAATACTAAATGTACAGAGAAAGAGTATGAAAACTATGAATGCTCAAGTCAAGTGTATTCACTGCACGTTATTGTGCAGTGCGTCATTACTGGTACATTATATTATACTGCTAAAAAACAAACTTAATTAAAATAAAGTATCCCTTTGTTGATATTTTTAATAGAAAGGCCATTGAAACTCATATAAGTCATTAGAATACTAGTATATAGTTTAGAGAATTGTTATTATTTTGAGAAATTCATGAGTGAAAACTTATTGCTTAATACTATGTTTGTATCTTATGTATTAAGATGTCAATTTATATTATTTTACTTTCTCGAAGCATAGGGGTATCTTGCCTTCTTCTGTAATTAAACTGATTACATTACCAATTTAAAATACTCTTAAAATATCAGAATTTGCAGCATCTCAACCTGTCCTGTATTATTCTCCCATTAAGTGAGTTTAAAATCATTACTCAGGTTTATAACTGTGTTACTACTATTCCATTAATTTCTCTGTTCATAACCAATATGTACTATCATGATAACTATAGTCTGTTATATGAGAAAACATAAATTACAAGCCTTAACTTCTACCAGTATATGGTACCTATAAAGGTTTAGGCATGTTTCCAAAACTATAAGAAGGAGAAATTAAATAATTAATAATAACTGTTGTCACACACATGCGAGCAGGAGGCAGTTAAAGGGCCTGAGTAGTTTTAATACCACACCGACCAGGGGGTTGGCGGAGTGTACTGACTGTCTTTCTCACTTACTTGCAGACCATTTCTGGCAAATCCCGCCAGGTTCCGGCACCCTCAATGATGTCAATTCCGGTCCTCATGTTGTCACTTCTGGGTCCCGCCCCCTAAGATGATGTCACTTCCGGTCCAGAGGACATCACTTCCTGAACGGGCCTTTAAATCCACCATCTTTACTATATGTGATCAGTTCTATTTTGACTCAATCTTGTCAATAACCCTTTAAAAATTTCTACATTTGCAGCCAGGACACATTATACAGGTGGTTGCCCCAAACCTTCGTGATGTTTGGTGTGTTTATTTGTGACACTGTGTAGAATGTGTCAGAAAATGCCAGAAAAATAATAAATTACCATGAAAGTCAGTAGGATATATTTTTTAAAATATGAGAATTTTAAAAATATGTTAGGAATGGAAGTACCAAGTTATAGAACTGAGACCAAATAGTATATGAAATGACATGTAAAATATAGTTTGATGAGAAGAATCTGTGAATTGCAATTGTGAATACTGCATAATACTCTAAAAAAAGTTAAATAAACTAAATAAGTGCAGTGAAACATTAAAGGTACACAAAGTATAAAAGCTTCATTTGCTTTCCTGTGTGAGCCACTTGAATTATTATAATAACAATAACACTTGTATTATTATAACAGTAACAATTGTTATGTACAAAATGATTAACTGTAGAAAGAAAATATAGTACATCTTACCAATCATTTTGCAAAAGGTAATAGTTTCATTTTATTTATAATAAAATACACATTGATGGAATGTTTTACAAACTCACAGTGGTTGCTCTGTGTTTCTTGTCCTTAATATCCTGTATAATCCACTGACTGGGCGAAACAGTAGAGCACATGAAATATCAGGCCATCACAGTCTGTGAGATTTCAAAATCAACAAAAAAATAGCATTTAAAACCCCACCTTTTTCTATACATTCTTGACCGCCTTCCATATGTTGGAGTTTTTTAGATCTACTCATAAAATTTGGGCTAGTTACTCAAGGAAAATAATACATTAACATTATTAGTTACTTCTCTTAAGCTGTAATTGGATTACTTTACTCATTACATTTTAGAAAACTACTTTCATGATACATTCTACAATCATGCAAGTACCAATTGGAAAGCACACAGATGGTACTCAGATGTTCTTTTAGTGTTTTAATTAAGACAAAATAATCAATATCAGTGAATATGAATGTTTCAAATATATGAACCAATAAGGCCTAAAGTTCACAGAAAGAATTGTAATAAAACCTAAATATTAATAGTTAAAAAAAGACAAATCACTCAGACATTTGCAAACATGGAGTCATTAAATGGTAACATTATTAATATTGTAGCAGCACTTGTTGATTGGTTTGGGCAAACTACCTGCAGTGTTTATAGCGTAACACACTAAATATGTCTGTCCCTTCTCAATATTCTTTAAACTATCAAAATAACGAGGTGAAAACATTTTTAATCACCTTTAATTTTAATCTTAGTTCGCTAACAGTTAAGGTAAAGATTCAGTCAAGTTTCTTGTACAACGAATTCTCCATCATCATGGGATTTTAAAGAGATGTAACAAAAGAAATTGAAATGCATATTGGGACATGGGTCTACATTTTATGACTCGTGACACAATTTCATCTGATTGGACATCAAAGATGTTTTAACTCTGCAAATGTATTTTTGTTATGAGCTCCTTGATTAAGAAGAAGTTGTATACATCACAGTGAACAGAAATATTAACAAAGCTCTCATATATTTAATTATGAAAAGCTCTTGGACACAGGTTGCAATTAATTTCAATCTGTCCTCTATAAACTACAAATTATTTTTCTCTGTGAATTATACTCTTTTGATGCATTGTAATACTGAAAAGTTGCTATCTTTTAAAGTAAAATTCAAAAATTTTGTTTAGTAATGACTATAACCTCAATACAATCCTGGAGTAAAACTACTGTAACTGTCATGTAGTATTATAAAATAACACATCTCTGTACAGATCTGACAACATAAAATTCAATACACTCTGCATCTGCATGAAAACAATGTGAATGTGTAGTGCAAATCATCAAACACTGTGTTAAATGGAATGTATATACTTAAAGACATTTTTAACATTTGAAGATGATTTGTTTATAAATGGGTAAATCAGTCAGTAATTGCAGTTTAATAACAATAAATTAAACTTTAACATGTTACACTACTTTGTTACTAGGAAATGCAATAAGAAAACAGTAACACATTTTTTTGTACTGTGTTACCACTAACTCTGCTGATTATCTCATTCTGTACCTCTACTGGCCAAAAATTAATATGATTAATATTTTGATTAGTACTTGTAATTGTACAGTCATTTCAAATCCAATTTATTTTTCAGATCCAGAAATAGTTTGGCAGAAACAACCATAGCAAAAAAAGGTTTATTTTAAATAACTAGAGTAAGTGTACGTACACAATAACACTTAACACAATGCTTGTAAACAACCAATTTCAAATTACAAATTTTCCTTTTTGTCTTTCTCATCTTCGGTCCTCTTTCCTATATTAAACTCAGTAAACTCCAGGAGGATATAACTATTTATATTCTGTCCTGGGATCTACCAAAGAACACAGGGCTGCTTCCTCATACAGTGTGATTATTTTGAAATGTTTTAACAATTTAGACGAATACCTTCTTCATGAATGAATTAGTTTGTTGAAGCATTTATTTAACAAAATGAATTTTCTTGAATCAGTCTGATCTTAAAAATGGTTATTCCCATCAGACAGCCATGACAGAATTATATGAGAAGGTACCAGATATACTGGAAGATATAATGCAATTAAAGTATTAACTTGTTTTTTCATAAGGCATTTAATGCAGTAAAACATAAAACATTGCTAACTGAATTAGGAGAATGGGAATCATATATAGTGAGAACAAGTATACCCAACACTGGAAAGGGCCAGAAAGCAGTGAGTAACCTAAGAAAATGTCAAAAGGCATGGTGTCCAGGAGTCAGTTTTAAGACTTCTGACTGAATCTGTTCCTTTAGGCAAGAAGGAATGGAGAAGTCTGTTCTATACCTTTTTCAAGTTTATTTTCTTCAGAAATATAACCTATTAAAATATTTTCTTTCTGATGATACACTGTACACACAGATTCATGTTTTATACCAAAGAATGGAGATTTAGGAGCATAGTAACTTTTTGTGCTGTCTATTAACTCTTACAATATGATCGTTAAACTCATTGCTTTACACAGTGACTTGATGTGAGAATATTTGTTGCCTTTTTTCATTATCTCACTAAACAATTTGGTTTACTTTATAGTAGATTTTAAAACCCAACCTTGTAATTTTCTTGTTTGCAATTGATGTTTCCCCATGTCCACATGAGTTTTTCCTCTGAGTAATCTACTTCTTCTCCCACATCTCAAAGGCATATGATAGGCTGATCGTAAGTTCTCAAATAGCTCTAAATGGATGTGTTTGCAGTACTGGATCCCATTCAGCATCACATCCTGCCTTGTGTGCAAATCTGCCACCATAGGCTCTAACCCCTTAACAACCCAAAATTAGATTAAGTGGTTTTGAGAATGTTATGTTACCAATACATTCAAAGGTATGATTGTTGCCTTGGGTTGAATTAATGATATAGAATCAAAAGTTTTGCATTAGGTTTAAGATTTAATACCATGACTTTAATTTTGGTAGTATGATGCACAGTGGTTATTGACGTATTTTCACAGCTTCAGGGGACTGGATTCACATACTATACTGGTCCAGTCACCATCTCTTGTGTGTTTCTGTGCTTTTCTCTGGGTACTCTGTTTTCTCTTCCATATCTAAAAGACATTTATGTTTAAGTGGACACTCTAAACTGTTCTGGTGTAAATAATTGTGAGTGTGCGAGTGAATCTGCCATGTGATGAAATTATGTCACATCCTGGGTTGGTTCTTTCCTTATGCCTAATGCTGCCATGTTAAGCTTCAGCTCAAATCTGGACTGAATTAGATTCAACACCTTTTATTGGTTAACTAAAAAGATTACAGTATGCAAGCTTTCGTGGCAACTCAGGCCCCTTCTTCAGGCAAGATGTAGTCAATTACAAAAGGTCCTGAGTTGCCTCGAAAGCTTGCATACTGTAATCTTTTTAGTTAGCCAATAAAAGGTATCATTTTGCTTGAATTCTCACTACAGGCATAATGGCTAAAATGATACAACACCATTGAACCCTTTTAAAATTTGTGTTTCAGACTATTATTCTTGAATACATTACATCTCCCTAGTCTTTGCTATATGTTTTGCCTTTATGTTTAATGTCATGGTCTTCAAATGGCTGATTTTCATCCCATTGTTAGAACTTAAACAACTCAAAAATATTTGCGTGAATTTTGCGGTCCACTCATTTAAAGACTGTGAATTTAATATTCATACAGCTATCCAAGATAGTTTAGAGATTACTGGCACAGTTAGGATTTTCCTTAAACCTTCTGGGAATAAGTTCTGAAAAATGTAAAATCCAGAACAATAGTAGGTTAAAACACAATTTGAAAGCCATCAGTTGTTTTTCTTTTGTATTTTGTTTACTACAAATACTTCCATAGTATCCTACAATGATGAAGGAGATCTTGCATTGATTAGAGCAAGTTTCATTCATTTCAATAAACTCAGTATAGCAGTTACCTTGGGGCAAAACATGGTAGTCATTTCATCACCTCAGGATGTGGTGTATGCATTGTATCCAAGACAAGAAAAATGTCACTTTTGCTGCTTGCTCTGTTTTTGAGACACTGGAGTAGCCAACAACAGAAACAAAGAGCCTTAGACAATGGGTGGTCTTCTCTGGCAGCTTCTTAAATTGGTTACAGTTTTATTCAAGTAGAAAATTCTTTGTTAGTTGTGGTGACTGTATTTCAGAGATCCATAATATCGTTTATGGTATATTGCAAGGGTCTACTGTATTCTGAGTCTGCATGCTTCCATTAGGCCAGATTATCTCAAACCATAAGGTGAGCTACCTCAGCGATGCAGGTGGCACACAGCTTTATTTATTGATAGCACCTGATCACCTTGAAACCCGTGGCTCTCTGATCCAATGTCTTAACAATATTAGTGAATGTATGATTAGTAAGTTTCTCAAACTAAATAAGGAAAATGCAGAAACCTTAGTGATTGGAAAACACGGAAATAGTGAGGGTATTAGAAATAAACTTGCACCTTATTTTTAAAAATCCAGGTGGAGGTAAAGAATTCAGGGGTAGTCATTGACTCTGACCTAAACTTTAAATCACATATTAACCAGATTACTAGGACTGCATTTTTTCATTTAAGGAATATAGTAAAAGTTAGACCTCTTATAACATTATAAGATGCTGAAAAATTAGCTAACAATTTTGTTTTTAGTCGGCTAAATTACTGCAGTACACTCCTAACAGGAATACTTCAATCAGTTGCAATTAGTGCAAAAGAAAAAGAAAATCTGAGCACATCTCACCATTTGTAACACCGTTACATTGGTTACCCATGTCATTTAGAGTTGACTTTAGTTTATAACTAATAGTTCATAAAGCCTTAAATAATCTCGCTCCACCTTATATTTTGGAATGCCTGTCCCCCTACACCCTAAGTCACAACCTTAGAACTTGTAATGGAGGTCTACTTATAACTCAAAGAGCCAAGCCTAAAAGAAGTGGTGAGGAGTCCTTTTACTCTTATGCACCTCAACTCTGCATACTTTATCAACAGAATTTTGCCAGGCTAATGCTGTGGCAAATTAAAAAAAAAAAAAAAAACTCCTAAAAAGCAATTGTTTTAATTTGTTTTTTTCATACCTACAGTTTACAGTAATTGCACGTCTAATAAACTATATAGGCATAGACATCACCTTTTTCCGGGATTTACAAACTTTAACAACTACTTCTCTCTGCTGTCTTTTCCGGTGGTGGTGTGGTGGTGATTTGCGTCACCACCAACTGATCGAGGCACCATGCAGCCGCCTGTGATGATGGATTTTTTTTTTGTCCTCCAGGCCATCTGACCTTAGCATGGGCTCATCTTTACAGACTTGCATCTTGATATTGTATATAAAGATACTACTCTTCTACTTGATATTTATCTGTTTTTGAAAACTGTACAGATTTGTTTTTTCTTTATTACTTATTCTTTATTATTATTGTCTAACATTTTTTGTTTTTCTTTTCTTGAAACTTTCTCCTTGACATTTTGTAAAGCATTTTGAGCTACATTGTTTGTATGAAAATGTGCTATATATGCTCTGTTTTGTTACATTTCCCCACATATTTATTTTATATTTACATGACCATACAAATGTATTAAGTCTGTACAAGTCTGTGCACTTTGACATCATATGAGCATGATCTTAAGAGGTAGATTAAAAATGTATATTTTATTTTCAACTCTACAAATTCAATTGGGAACTGTTGTGAATTTCCCAAACAGGAAGGCCAAAACCTTCCTCAAAAAAAAAAAATTCAAAAGACAAAATTCAACATTCAGTTGCAAAATTAAAAATCTTAGAAGTCACATCTAAATCAAAAGGTCAAGAATTTCACAAGAATTCTAAATACTAAATGACTAAAAGAATATAAACTTTAAAAATACAGTTGCCCATAGCAGACCAGTGCCATAGCAAAGTGACTATGTGTGGCAGCAGGCACCTTAAAAAAGAGCCCTCTGAGGTAACTGTGGCTCAAAAGCCTGCAGCACTTGAATGCTGTTCTTCAATAAGAGACCCTATTCCTGAAAACAATTAACACAGTAAAAAACAAGAGACTATGATAAAATAAAAACATATATAAAGAAAACAAAGGGAGTGGGGAAAACGACACAATAAAGTGTAAACAACAGTGAGGCACA
This sequence comes from Polypterus senegalus, assembly GCF_016835505.1. NCBI lineage: Eukaryota > Metazoa > Chordata > Cladistia > Polypteriformes > Polypteridae > Polypterus > Polypterus senegalus. The sequence continues at coordinate 67,583,680 of NC_053167.1, forward strand.
ACAAAATCCAAGTTACAAAGAAAATGCCAAAAGTGGAGGAAAACTGTCAAAACCAAGCCCTAAAAACTAGAAGATTATAAAATTAAGGATATATATATATATATATATATATATATATATATATATATATATATATATATATATATATATATATATATATATATTTAATAAAGAAAATGTCAAAATAAGAAAACTAAATGCTATATATAAAGGAATAAAAAATATCCAAGGGAAGAGGAAAAAGACAATCCAATAATCAACAAAATAAAGTCTACACAACCAAAAAAAAAAAAAAATAAATAAATAAAACAGGTGTTCAATATACCATTAAATTTATAAAAATAAATTGGCAGCACAACAGGCAAATATCTAGCTAGTAGCAATAGTGCTTCGTTTTAGCCAGGGTTACATCTCTGGCCTAAGTTTTTTTTTTTAGATTTTCAGCTATCATTTAAATATAAATAAATATCATTTAAATGTTATTTTGCATAATGTGCTATTCATGATGTTTTTGTTCTGTCTGAATTGTACTTTGTTTAATATTGTGCTGTTTATTAATCAGGTTGCTATTGTTTATCCTGTTAAGTTTTTCTGTAGTAGATTTCATTGTTATCTGCCCCGTCTGCCACATGTTGAACATAAGGAGTTAGCATCACAAAATCATATAGCTGAGGTACTAGCCTCAGTGAGGATTTAAGGAGAAGCCGCAGTTCTTACTGCAATTTCTCCCTTTAATTATTTTTGACTTCTGCTTTTGGTTTTTAAATCATGTGATTTATGGATTTTGTGTCTTTTCACTCTGGATACATTTAAGTTACAGTTTTTGGTTCAGTTTAAGGTTCATAACAGATAGGTGGTTTAAATAGGGTAACACTAAAGCTCCTAGTTGAGTGGTAGCTGGGAAAAGGGACAAGAACAAAATCACAAAAATCCAGAAAAATGAAGAGCAATTCCTCATCGGTAATTATTATTTAAACACTCCAGCATATATAAAGAGGCACTGGTCAAGCACTCACACTTTTGGTGCTGAAAATTTATCTATAAGAAATGCTCAATATTCGTGTTTCTCAGTAAGAGTATATAGTTCAGTTGAATACCCCAAAAGGCTGTGTATCAACTTAATTGTCATCTTCCTGCTCTTTTAATGGTTACTTGTCCACCACTTGCTCTTATGAGTTTACTCTGCAAGGACCCGATGTTACCTTTTACAGCTCCAGGCATTTCTAATTTGTTATGGATTACCCTGTGTGACAGTGTTATTTTTTTGCCACCAGTGTCTGGCACATTTTTTTGTATAATGAACTGTGTTTTTTGTATGGTTTAGCATCTGTCAGTGAAATGCCAGCTCCTTTTCCTTCAGTTTTACTTATGTTTTTAACAACTTTTATAACTATCCATGAACTGTAGTGACCAAAAATAATATTATTTATTTTTAACTGTTGTTGATAAACCCATATATATCTCCAGACATTTGTTTTTCTAAGTCTTCCTGTTGCCCCTTCATTGTGTCAGTTGTCACATTCTCCATGTGACATTAAAGTAGCATATAAAGTACCCACATTTCCAATGCTGAAAATGTATATTGTGGTGGTCTTACCACACCACCTGACTTTTTTTTCTCTCTCCTTCTCTCTCTTCCACACCATATATTTTACTCTGCTTTTGTTGTCATTCCATTTTCTTTTTAGCTAGTTGCCAAGAAATCTGTCTTTAACAGTAGCTGTCATTTTCCTGGCAATTTAGTACACACCTATTGTATTTTATTCCTGCACACAAATGTACAGCATTAAAGCTTTGCTGGATTTTTCTATCACTGACACTAACACAGAAAATGTCGGCCCCCATCCACGTGTCAATTTTTGCATAACTTTAATATCTTTGCACCTTCTCCCATAGCAATATATATGTCATGTGTTGTATATCATGTTCATTCCTGACGGTTCTTTAATTTGTTGTGTTGGAGTGTCATGTCACTTTTTAATTTATTTGTTAAATAGGACATCTTTACTGGGTGTAAAGTTGATTTTCATTATGCCCATGTATAATCAAAATTTAATTTCTCTTCAGATTTTGTGAAATTACATGAGTTATTGGGATGCTTATATATTTTTGTTTTTAATGCCTTTGTCATTTGAATTGGTTGGCATCAAACACAGTGTTTTTCCTTATGCCTGACCCCTTTAAATCAGCTTTAAAGGAATATATTTTTTAATATGGTTCTTCAATACCAGCTTGTCTTTCAGTGCTGTCCTCTCAGTGTTTATGGAATCAGGTAAAAGAGTTGGGCAAGCTTGCCCCACGAGTTTCTTACTAATCTGCCACACCTTGCCGTTGATGGCTATTCATCCAAGTCACTCACTTAAGTCAACCCCAAAAAAATTATAATCAACTTTTGCATGAATATTATAGGGTGTAAGAGTACCACCAGGATGGTACAGGATAAAGTTAACCCCAACCACAAATCTAAAAGAGAGAGTAACTCATAATGGTAGAGCAAGAACAGTTGAATACACTTGTGCATAAAGGGAGTGCATGCTAAAATGAACAGAGTCAACACAAGAAGAAAGAGACAGTGGAGGTGGAACCATGTAATAATTATCAAGGATACTAAAGGGCTGGCAAAACATCAATGTAACTAAATACTCCACCTGAGAGCTGGCAAGGCAATAGGTGAAAGCAAAGGACATTTAATGTGGGAAGATGAGACCACTTTGCACTTTTAAGTGCCAGATCAGGAAGGACAGGGAGGCAACCAGAACCCTCCAACCCACCCACTTGGAATTAGCAGATGAAAGCATGTATTGGAGAAATGTCCCATTCAACATTTCTAAATTCTCAAGGTGCAAGAATCAAAGTGATTGTGTGACTTGGCTAATTCCATAGTGCTGATTGGATTGGGTTGGGGCAGAGATCAGTGACAACTTGCAGAAGAAAGGTAATCTAAATTGGTGATCGCGTGAGAAAGAGAGAAGAGGTAACAAGCCAGGACAGGTGGCAGCAGATGGCCACTAAAAAGGTAAGCTTAGAAAGGTCTGGAAGAAGGCCAGTACTCTCCTGATTATTTTGAGAGCAGCACTTTGTTCTGGAATTTAGAAAATGCAGCCATGTCATTCATGTCAGATACAGGAAAACTAAGTTGCCGCCTTAAAGACCTGCCCCTTTTAGAGTAACTGAAGGGTGTATGGTTTGAAAAAGAATTAGGATCCATTTGAGAGCTTGGTGTTCCAGAGCAGCACGTGTCCTGGAAGTAATTCTGGGGTTTGGCAAGATGTGACCCCAGTGGTAAGGTAAAACCACTTAATAATATTTTGAAGATAGACTTGGAAAATTATTTAAATCAAAGGATTAACTGGTAAGAGGAAGAGATTTCAAGTTTGGCAGAGATAGGGTGTGGATTGATTGAGGTATTTTTAGGTGGGAAAGTGAGCAAAATACCCCTCACCAGGACAGGTAGTGTTTCAAATTATTTTATACAGTTGGGCCCATAGAAAGGACATTCTTAGCTGTGACAATTCAGTTATTTGCCTAATTTCTACAAAGCTTCTCCATGTCAATGTTGACATTTTTTTCAGTGTTCTTTTTAACAGTCCTCTCAGAACCTAAAATGGTGAATTGCTTGCAATGAAAACCCAGTATAACACATTACACATACTTACTGCAGAGAATCTTACAATTGTTTTTGTCCCCATCTATACTATGGAAACTTGTTTTCCCCACTTGAAATTTTTTATGATGTTATTTCGTTAACACTAGAATTACCAGAGCCTACGAAAAAACTCGTAAATCCGTCCCACCTTAAATCGCTTCTTAAAATCGTTCACAGCTCTCCACCAGCGTCTTTTGTCATCTAAATGTGCTGATAAAAATCAGGCTTCAAGCAGCCGGCTATTCCATCCCCCCACCGACTTAGAATGTGCACAAACTTCTCCCAGCTCATGCCTTGATCGATTTTCTGGGAGTGAAGTGGAGTTTTAGAGTGGAAATAATAGTTCGTTGTTTGGAACACACGCATTTCATGTCTGTTCCATTTCTACAGTAATCTGTGTAAACACATTATTAAAACAGAAACGTTTTTTTATATTCTAGTAGTAAATGACAAAATGTAGGCATAAACTATATAATGTATGAAGCCTGAAGTATCAAACAAATACTTTCACAAAAGGTACAAATCTAACACAGCAATTGTGCTTTTATTCAAAAATATAACTGCAGAAACAAAAAGCTGCCTTAACATGCGACATTGACAACCATTTATTATGACTGCCTCCATAGCGCAATAGAATCGGCTGCCGACTGGGAATCAAAAGCTCGCAAGTTCGATCCTGCACCACTTCATTTTGAGAAGTAAACTGCTCTTAGTCTTACTATTTTAGAATAAAAACATACACTTGATTTCAGTCTGTAACAGCCGGAGTAATTTATGATACTTGTAAAGGTTAGCTTTGGTTTTTGTTTTTTTTTGTCATTTTAATTATCTCAGCCGCGTTCACAAGCCCAAACACACCCACCCCCGCATCTGACACTGATGTTTTCACATAGACGCGCTGTAACAGAGGTAAACTCAGCTCCCTTCTACATCGGAGCAAGAATGCACATACCATTGCTTGCATACTAAAGTGTCAGTAGGCACTTTTCGTGGCATTACACACATTTTTGAGCATGCACTACTTGTGGCTTTAGGCTTTAGGAAGTAAGTAAATAAATAAAGGTAAATCGTGTCATAAAATTATTTCTTCAAAACGTCGAATGTTATTTATTTGGTACGGACATGTCTGCATGCACTTTTTGTGGCATTACACATGTATTTTTTGACCATGTCCGTGCCAAATAAATATTTATTTACTTACTTCCTAAAGGGATAAGAAAAAAGATGTTTATCAAGCGCCTTGTCACAGTTGGAAAACAGCGAGGAGAAAATGTTTTTAAGAGGACCAGGAGAAGTGAAAGGTGAAATCTTAATGAGGATAAAAAAATACCATGAGGTGACAATGAAGTGACTTGAGCATGAGTAAGACATATACAAATAAAGTGTATTAGTATTACTATTATTATTATTATTAATAATAATAATAACAGTAATATTGAAACCTAAAGTAACTGATTAAAAATGTTACTTAAAGCTAGAAGTCAGAGTAAGCACACTAAAGTATTTTAAGTCTGCATAATTCTTTTAAACTCACCAATCTAACAGTGTTTGTTTTTAGTTTGGAGTCCAAAATCTTGAAGGACAGGAGAATTGTTTCATATGTTCAGAAAGTGACATAATGATCAAGAAGAGGTGAAGTGCTGCTTATCAACAAGATATCGGCCTAGGCCAAAACAATACAGTAAAATGCTGATACATCAAGTAGAGTCCAAAATTAATAACACAAAAAAATCAAACTAAGCAAAATAATATTGACAGTGATTCCAATATGAACAGAACTGTAAAATTAACCATATCTCTCTATTATAAAAGAAAATCCTGAGACGAGACTGTTTTCAAGAGATTTTTTTCAGGTCCCACAAGATGACACTTTTGCCATGAGATTTTTTCAAGTCCCGTCCTCCTCTCAACCATATTCAACCATGCACATGGTCCTTTCACCTCTCATTCGTATGAATTCTTTTAACAGACACATTTTCCTCACTTTAAATTCCCAATTAAAGAAGACGTATTATGTCCAAATCTTATTGATGAATTTCATCTTGAAGGGTTATCAACTGAAGAAATGAGTACACGGGCAATCCTAGAACTGAGAAACTATGAAGTCAAATGAATTAATGCGAAAATTGTCGATCGGTTACATGGCAAATTGGTTAAATGCTTATCAATAAACTATGCTGAAACAGTTGGTGGTGATCGTGCGGAAGATGAAAACATCAGCTTCCAGTATCCCAAAGAATATCTACTACCGTTAACACCGCTGAGTGGCAGAAATGCAAATTGGCTAGCGCTCAGCCCCGGCCCAGGGATTGGTAAGCAGGGAGCAAAGCCCCCTAGTGATTCCACAAAATCAAAGCAGCAAGAATGTTAGGGACAATATAAAAATCTATATATAACGTGTCTCTTTAGTTTTATGGATAACTAGCTGTGTTAAAATCTAAGTAATCAAAGTAGACTTCAGTATTAATGTTTGCAGTGCAAAATGCAATGTATGTCTCTGTTATGTGCCATTTGGTATGGGAGTCGTAAAAGAGAGTTGATGTTTGTGATGCACCATCTATTGCTATGACAGAGACATGGCAGCCAGACAGATACACAGACTATCACACGGACGCTTATCCTTTTATTAAAGTGGACATTTTAATATAGGGTTAGTGTAGACACAGTGTTTGTGTATGTTTGAGTTTATTTGTAAAAATGCATATACATGAAAGATTCTTGTAATATACTGGCACACCTTCCAGGTTTGGCTCCTTCCCTGAGCCTAATGTTGTAGACACTGGCTCTGCACAGCTTCTGGTTGCATCTACTGTAGCTCGCATTTACTTCTACATCAATATTGAAAAAAGCATCTACCATAACAGCAATACTAAGATGTAGCTGCACATAAGCAAATGTGTTTTTTGCAATAATAAACACTGCATATTTAACTTGAAATATCATTGTGTTTAGCACTGTTCACTTGTAAGGAGTTACATTTTTAGGTTAAATAAGCCTTTTAAATAAAATGTTCTAATGAAATCTTATAAGAAAAAGACAATTACTGTCTTTATAACAAGTTAGATGTGTTTGGAGTGACATCGTTATTAGCACAGTTTTGTGGCATAACTACAGCAGACATATATCAGAAGAGGGTTGGAGAACAACATGTACAGCTTCAACATTATGTTAAATAAATTGACAAGATTTTATATTTTTCACTTGAACTTGGCTTGTTTTTTTAATCTCATACTGTGATGGTGCAGAGACCATGGATGGAATTGTGCTTTAAACACATACAAACATCCCTGTTTATATGCTACTTTAAATGGAGCAGAATCCAAGAGAATGTCACACTTTCCCCATGATGATTTAATTTCTCTTTACTGTGTGTTGCCTAATTGCCAAATAGCCCCCCAAGTCTTTATCACAGCTGTTACAGATGCAAAAACATCCACCAAATGGCAAATTATGTCTTGTGAAAACCCAGTACAATAAATATTGTACATGTTCTAACTTTTCTTCTTTTTAAGAAATTGATATTTTTCCTCAGAACTATATAAGCTTATTCTCACCACATTGTGTTATTTTTGTAAATTTATTGCTTCCTTATAGCCTATAACATTGCTCACATTTGTACTTTTTTACTTTTGGGGACAAGTAGAAACAAATCTGGTAAGAATTTTATGACAACTACAAAAGGAATAATCAATACAGTTTCAGTATTGATACATTAATATGGGATTAGAGATCATTCCTAGCTTGGATAAAATGTTGGTACTGCATGTAGGGATATACTGCCACACTTTCCTGGTTAAACTCTTGCCCTGAATCCTATCCTGCATATGTAGACTATTTTATGGAGAGTTCACATGTGTTTATTTCTACCCTATTGGAATACTGTATGTGCAATTACAGGTTTGAACATATGATTAGTAGTAAGATGCGTGTTAATAAGAGCTAGAACACTGGCAAAATCTAAATTACATCAGAAATTAACGGTCTGTGTTTGATTCTTCTATTGTAATGCATATATCTGATTCTTTTTAAAATACAGTTTTATTTATAATGTGATTAAATATATTCATAACATATTTACAGAAATATACTTTTTGTTGGCATTGACCATGAACCAAAATATGCATACATGAATCATGTGCAGTTATAATTTGAATCATTCAAAATTTATAGTAAGCCCCTGCAGTTGTTCAATTCAAAAGTAAGAGTACTATATATACAGGCTCACCCTAAAATGTATACTGGGGACTTCAGAGGGATTTCATGTGGCACTGCATTTATCGCTATACTCACAACATCACCAGCCTATAAAAAACTACTGTACACACATATACTTCTACACTGAATCACTCACAACATGCCAATTTATGTAGTAATTGCTAATGAAAAATAGCCATTTGTGTTTGCCCAGGCCTGTCAGAGAGGGAATCCAGCAAGATGGGCATTCCCACTAAAGCTGCAGAGAAACCCCCAATTTAGAAAAGTGTCCCTCCAAATCTTCAGTTTTCTTCTACATGACTCTTCTTTTCTCCTCTTCAAAAAACAAGAAATCTGCTTTGTAGATGTATGTGTTTACAACAACATTTAGCAGCATAATAAAATATCATTTTTGAAATCATATATATACTAGCAACTGGGAGCCCAATCGAATCGGGCTACAAATTCTACGTTTGTGAAATCCATACTTTGGAAATCTATACCCAGCCGTCATTACTCAGTTTGCCAATAGATGTCAGAAGGACGGATGCCAAAACCGAACTGCCCAAAGATAGATTTCGACGTACCAAGCTAATGGCGATACATTCTAAGTTACTTACGGTTCTGGAGCTGTCGAAGGGCTTAAGTCAGTCGACGATGTTAGTTATGGAAAGTACACCCCACCAAAACAACGTTCCAAAAACCAACCGAACTTACTGTTATCTGCCCAAACCAACACTGACTTGCTATACTCGGCCATCCAGCAGCGTCACTGAAGCATTCAAACATTCTTAGCCAATCATGCAATATTACGTCCGCGTTTGCCATGTGATGTTCTAACTACAGAGGCAGAGTCCCATTGCATGGTTCTAACTTGTATTGAGTCAAGGTATTGACGCAAACACCATACATACGGATCGTATCAAATTATATATAAGGATGTATTATAATGATTTTCAGTCATCTTTATAATATTATGTTATTCTGTGCTCTCTGGTCAAGGTGCTTTTATTTTTTGTATCTAGATATGGCTCTTCAAGGTCCGATAACAAATTTAATATTAGTTATTTTTTTTTATTTTGCCGATTTTATGAGAGTATTGTGCCATTTCTGGTAGCCACATGATCTTGTTTACCAAGGGCATAGTCATGGAGGCTCATGACTTCTGAGATGTTCACAAGTGAGCAAGTGGATAACCTCCACGCAACTACTAAGGAGGTACTGAGGGATTTGGAAATTGTAGAGAGAGAAATGCTGCTCAGATTAAATATGCTGAAATCAAACAAATCACCAGGACCAGATAATACTGTATGTATGCTCGTGTTCTTAAGGAGGCTAGTGAGTACATATATAAACCCTAGACACATATTTTTAGGAAGTCACTGTGCACTGGAGAGATTCCGAACGACTGGAAAATGGCAAATAGTATCCCATTATATAAAAAGGGTGACAGGGTAGATCCATACAACTATAAGTCAGTAAGCTTAACATGCATCACAGGAAAATTAATGGAAGGAATTATTAAGGATAAGATTGAGCAACACCTGGCAAGGACAGGAGTTATTCTGAACAGTCAGCATGGGTTCAAGAAGAGGGAGGTTGTGTTTTACTAACATGCTCGAATTCTATGAGGAGGCAACAAAACGATACGATCAAAGTGGAGCTTATGATATTGTTTATCTTGACTTTCAGAAAGCATTTGATAAGGTGCCACATGAGAGGTTGGGCATCAAGTTAAAAGAAGTGGGAGTTCAGGGTGATGTTTTTAGATGGGTGCAGAATTGGCTCAGACACATGAAGCAGAGGGTGGTGGTGTGAGGAACCTCTTCAGAATTGGCCAATGTTAAGAGTAGTGTTCCACAGGGGTCAGTGCTAGGGCTGCTGCTATTTTTAATAGACATAAATGATTTAGATAGGGATATAAGTAACAAGCTGGTTACGTTTGCAGATGATACCAAGACAGGTGCATTAGCTGATAATTTGGAATCTGTTATATCATTACAGAAGGACTTGGATAACATACAGGCTTGGGCGGATTTGTGGCAGATGACATTTAATGTCAGTAAATGTAAAGTATTACACATAGGAAGTAAAAATTTTAGATTTGAGTACAAAATTGGCAGTCAGAAAATCGAGAGTACACTTTACGAGAAACATTTACGAGTCATAGTGGACTCTAAGCTATCGACTTCCCGACAGTGTTCCGAAGCCATTAAAAAGGCTAACAGAATGTTAGGTTATATAGCACGATGTCCAAGGAGGTTATGCTCAACCTATATAATGCAATGGTGAGGCCTCATCTTCAGTACTGTGTGCAGTTTTGGTCTCCAGGCTACAAAAAGGACATAGCAGCACTAGAAAAGGTCCAGAGAAGAGTGACTAGGCTGATTCCAGGTCTACAGGGGTTGAATTATGAGGAAAGATTAAAAGCGCTAAGCCTATGCAGTTTAAGCAAAAGAAGATTAAGAGGTGACATGATTGAAGTGTTTAAAATTATGAAGGGAATCAGTACATTGGATCGAGACTGTTATTTTAAAATTAGTTCATCAAGAACACGGGGACACAGTTGGAAACTTATTAAGGGTAAATTTTGCACAAACATTAGGAAGTTTTTCTTTAAACAAAGAACAATAGACACTTGCAGTAAGCTACCCAAGTAGTGTGGTACGTTAGGTACTTTCAAAACTCAATGTTTTTTTGGAAGAAATAAGTGGATAGGACTGGCGAGCTTTGATGGGCTGAATGGCCTGTTCATGTCTCGAATGTTCTAATGTTCTAATGACATCTGATGACGCTGTGATGTATTTAGACCTGACAGGTATTTGGTCACACTTATAGGTAAGTTAACGTAAACGCAGTTAAAATAGCCATGCAGTTTTATTGAGAGTCTGGGAACTCTTTACATTTAAAGATAATACCACACAGGTTTCTTTAAACTGGGTGGTGAGTAACATACAATGAAAGACAATTTCAAGAGAAATAACAGTAACTTGTATTACACAAGACAATATAAAATACACCTACAAGATAAAATTAGATAAGGGTTTAAAAATATCAGGAGTAAAAAACTTTCGAAAAGAGAGCACACAATGCACACTCTAACAGTCTGTTAAAACATACCAATGGAGGATACAGTCTTTGGTGGTGCGAAGTCCAAGTTGGGTGCTGTGTTACCAGAACAATTAATTTTCCAACTGTCCCAATGAAACACTCTTTTCACTGAATGCTTGTTTTCCAACAGAGGTCTTGCTTCTTCGGTTCCTCTCTTGAGTCTTTCCTCTCTCACTAGACCTGTCCCTTTCTCCCCGGAGCTAGGTGTCACTGTTCGTGTGCTTTGCTTCCAGTTTGTCACATGCCCTTGTCTGTCTGCGAGTTCCTGTGCTAAATGTGAGTGATGTTGACAGCATTCTCAGTGGACCTTCTCCCCCTACGCTCTCTGCCTTCTCACAACGTCCTTTGGAGTTGCTCTGTTCCTTCTGCTCGCTCATTCTACCGTACAGACACCACCCACTGCCCAGAGGTATAACTGCTTTAGTCTCTGCCTGGATCAACATGATGATCAATTAAACAATGGTACATCCAATTTCCTTATGTTATCCATAGTGTAAACAAATTTTCATTGGTCAAAAAAGAGAACTGTTGTCAGCTATCAATATGTCTATATACCGCTGTATGCTGATTAGAAACCAATGTCCCCAGAACACGTTAATTTTTCAAAGGAAGCAGGCAGTCCTGTATCACAATATTGTATGTGGATGAGATACCATTCAAAGCTGTCTGATTTTCAAAGCAGGTGACTCTTTTGCAGACAGGTAGATAGATAATAGATATTATCATTCTGTAGACAACCAATGCAATAATCTGTAACAGAGTTAATCAGGAAATTTGCCTTTTCACTTATCATCCCGACCTCAACAAAGGGTGCCTATTGCCCCTTCATCTATTGGCTTTTTTACACTCTAGCTTGTTTTTTGCCTAAGAAAAAAGAAAACCATCCATTGTAAACAAAACCTTTTCCCTCTGACATAAAGCTTGCCTTGCTAATCAACGTGTTATCCAGTTTTGTGGATATCTAAAGAGATGATAGTGTTTTATTTGTAATTCTTTTGTGCTTCTGACTCTTAATTCTTGCTCCTGACTTTGATTTTTAGTTTTGCAATTTTTCTTGATGAAAGATAGAATTGATTTCTTCATTTTGACCTATTTGTCATTCCTGATGTTTTTATCAAATATAACAACAGCTCTCTTAGGACCCCCTGATTCTGCTTATTTGTTGACTGACAAGAACAGCTATGTACTATACAAATATTAGATGAAGTATTTTTCTAATGCCTGCTATAAGAGGCAAGCCAGTAAAGCATATAAACTGGAAGGAAGTGAAAAATGGGAAGTATTTTTTAGGAGTAAACCTTCAGAATGATCAGGAGACAGGAGGAATTCATATTACCAAGTGGCAAGAAAAGTCAAAACCCAAAATGACTCCTAAAATTGAAAATCGAGATAAAAGATTCAGTTGTTCTTTATTAAGTAGGAATTATTTTCCCTAACTAAGCACAAAATAGACTAGAATTCTACTCATTTTTTTAAACGAATCAGAAGCTTGAACGCTAAAAGTATTGAGCCACCATCTTAAACAGTGGCATCATGCCAATGATAACCATGTGACTATCAGTGAGCATCACTGATGAGAAGAATAACCAAGGTCCTTGCCATATCTGGTACAGCACGTAATTATGGTGACTGCAAGGAAGAACATAGACTAAAATGTCATTATGAAAACATTAATCACGATTTCAATAGGAAAATGAAATATGCCAAAATTCAATAAATATAATTCTGTATAAATAACAGCAGTTCTAAATTAATAAACACATTTCAAGTGGTCATTTCCTTGAAGACAAAATTGTTGGCAGAAAATCCAACAACAAGCAGTAACTGAAGACTGCCTCAGTAAATGCCTGGCAAAGTATTAATAGAGTAGTGGAAACACAGCCCTTAGAGATGGCCATGGGTTCCAGACTTCAGGTAGTCATTAACTGTAAAGGATTTTCAACCAAATATTGAAAATGACCAATATATTTATGATATTAGTTTGTCCAAATAATTTTGAGCTCCTGGAAATGGGGATATTGGGAATGGGGATATGCAGATAAATTCCTGTCATTCCTAAATAGCTCATCCAATATTTTTGTTAAACCCCTTGAATTAATGCTGGAAGTCTATACTTCAACAACATAATGATTGCTTTGTTAATAAATCCATTGTGGTATCATACAGAGCCAAAATTATGAAAATTGTGTCACTGTTCAAATACTTGAACTTAACTGTAATTTCTTTAGGATCTGTAACTTGTAAAGGTTTAATAGCAATTAAGTTACTACTGATTGATTTAAGTAATATAGGTGAGAATGTAGGGTCAGAGGGTGTCAAACTCATATCCAGTGGACCAACTGTCTGAAGCAGGGTAAACGTTGTCTTTAAGACAATAAGTAAATAAACAGTCCTCACAAGCAAGCTGATAAAACTATAACTACAAACAACCATACATGTCATATAAGTACATATTTATCCTTAGCAAAGCTTGCAATATAATTTATTTTTATTGCCCCAACTGACTGAAATAATCTGTTGTGAAGGACAGCCGGGTCCCATGCCCGGCAGGGACGCCCCTGCTGCTTATGTTCCGGGGGAGCCACCATGGGCAGTCCAGTACCTCCCCTGGGACGCTTGATGGCAGCCTCCCTGGCTGACGGTGATTCCCCAACCACCCGCAGGGCTCCATGGGAGATGGAGTCCTCCACAGCCTGGTTGGGGTCTCGGATGGCCGCTAGGGGGAGCTGCATGGACGCAGCAGCCTGGCTGGATGAATCTTCAGCCCCACCCGGAGGTGCAATTAGGACCAGGTGGTCAAGCACCTAGAACACTTCCAGGTGGGTTATAAAAAGGGCCAGCCACCACCACTCAGAGAGCCAGAGTTGGGGGGAAGGAGACGAAGCTTGAGGAGGAATGGTGGTAGAGGAAGAAAAGTGTTGTGGTTTCAGTGTGTGGTATTTGGGACTGTGTATTGCCTGTGGGTCACGGGGAAGACGTGCGCCCACGGGTGAAGAAAAATAAAATCTATGTGCATTTTATACGTGCCTCCATGTCCTTCTGTGTCGGGTCAGACGCCTATATAACGCCTTTGTTACACTCTGAACAGTAACTTTTCTTTAAAAGGCGCACTAGCCATTTTCTATGGGGTAATCTGGAACTCCAAACTAGAATTAAAGAAATGTTTGAGGTACTGTAACTGTGTTTCTTACTGGACAGCTTAAAGTTTTAATTGAGTTATAGCAATATAATGTTAGATTTAAAATATATTATTCTTGACAAGTTAAAAGTGAGCTAGTGCCTATAAATAAACATGAAAAAAACATCCTCCAGTCTTTGATGCATGAGGCTGTTGATTTCTGTTCAAAACCCTGTGATGACAATCACTAAAATGGCAGAGTAGAGACCACCTACAAGAGAAAACATTTTTGGAAAGTATGTGCTAAGACGGGAACCACTAGAGGCAAAGGAAACAGTTATGCATAGCACAACAGAAGTGAAATTCCAGGACCAGCAGTGCCCCTAGGGACAATGATATACCCCCAAATCTATTTCCTAGAATTACAGGAAGTCAGATTATCACAACAGCAGTGTGCACAAGTTATGAAACAGCCCTTAACAAGATGACAAACTGACAAGAACTGTGACATTTAGCATTATCCTATGCATGACTGTAACTTCCAATTTATTTTATTCTATGGATTGTTGAAGGCACAACCTACAATATGAGTCACCTGCAACGTAACAGTCACAGCTCACCTGTCATTTTATTGCAACAGTAAGAGTTAGGGACGAATGAAAAAGACTCCAGAAGACTAGACTAAGCAGCATGTGTCTGCAAAAATACCCTGATCACATTTTTCACTCAGTAGGGAAATATACAATGATGTTTAAACTCTGTTTCTTAAGTTTTAAAGCTCTCTAACTGTTTAGATAGGCCAATAGAAACTACAGGGGTTTGTGTTTTGAGTTTTTGCTGTGTTTATCCCTTGTTATTATGCTTTATGTTAAGTAAAGGTACAATTTTTGCCCATTTTGGACATCTGTGGTGTTTTTCTGCCAATGACCCTTGCTGTAACCACCTTCTTCAAAATGTAATATTGTTAGCAGAGTTGGTTTTCAAGGCTCTATTTGAGGCCTTTGTTTTGAAGATTGTCAGGTATACTTCTTAGCTGCTCCAGCTTTTAATTATTGCTTTTATTTGTAATCACTGTTTGATCTTTTAATTGCACCAGTTAGTTTGTACAAGTCATGCTGTTTTGTAATCTTCTTTATTGTGCAAACTGCCTTGTGATGAAGCAGTCTGTTAATGGGCAACACAAAAGAAATGTTAATCATTTGATTGAAACAATTTGAGTGCACTAATTCAGTAAAAATAATGTCCACAATAGATCCTCAGTTTGACTCCTTTCGTTTATTTTTGGGAGAGTTGTCTAAAACTTGACCTTTCTACAATAGACTCGTTGCAGTAATTAACCCTCCTTTAAGACCTGGGGACACTTTTTTTTGATATAGAAAAGCAGAACTAAGAAATGAATAATTAATTAATCCTCTTAACAAAGCCAAATGACTGAATGATACAGTGAAATGCTTTGTTCACATAGTGCTGAAGACACTTGAACGTCTTGATAGGCCTGGTCAAGGTCATATTTCTGGATGTCTGCAGAAAATATCAAAAGGACTACAGCTTTAATTGGCATTGATAGTCAGCTTATGGAACTGAAATGAAACAGTCTGCTGTCACCTTGACCAGAGTGCATTTTTAAATAAATATATAAGTAGAAATAGAGGCAGCATATTCTCGCTACACTGTAGTTTTATGCTTATATAACATTTTAGAATTGCTGACAAAAGGAGTTAAGTAAGTTAATTTCTTTATTTTCATCATGTAAAGTCAAAATGATTGTATTATGTAACATTTTAAATAAGATCTTTTTTATTAACAAATCAGTTATGTTTCTTTGAAAGCATTCAAACAAATTCTAGTTTATGTAGTGTAGGGAGAACGTCTGTTAAATCATTAAGATTGTTTTGAATTTATCATTTAAACACTGATAAAAAATCCATCCATCTATCATTTAAACATTCAGGATTGTGATGAGCCAGTTCTGAATGGGAAATGTTAGTGCACACACAGATATGACCTTAGTTAAAACAGCATAGCATTCTCAATTTCCGCGGTCAATGGGGGTCCTGGAGCTTATCCCTGAAGCACAAAGTAAAAGTCAGGATGTGCCATCAGTCCATCAGAAGGCTAACTCTAATACACGACAATAAACACACAGGACCAACACAGAATTGACTGTTTATGTAACAAACATGTCTTTAGGATGGGTTTGGGGGGGGAGTGGAATACCTAGAGAAACGATTACTCCTAGAAATGTTTATATTAAAAAGTGAGTGATTGTGTATGGAATATTATCATCATAGAGAATATTTTTAAAAAGAGAAAACAAATAATATTTGTGGACCAGACCATCTTAGTGCTAGGATCTTGCAATCTTGTGCAGAGCAGCTCAGCTCCATTTTGTGCTTTATTTTTGGGTTGTCTTTACAGCAGCATAAGGTCCTTACAGTAAAACTCTGACAACACTGGTTATTAAATCATTTGAAAGACTTCCAAAGCAGAAGCCAACAGAAAAAAACAGGGGTTATTTGATCCATTTCAGTTTGTCTACTAATCTAACTGAGGCAGAGAGGATGCCATTATCACGTTGCTTCATCTGTTATATAACCACTTGGAGGTCATGAAGAGTCACAAGGTTCCTGTTTGTAGAGTTCTCTTCGGCTTTTTACACCATTCAGTCCCATCTTCCCGCAGAGATACATATAAAAGATTTTAATTTGGACTTCAATTTAGTAGGATGTCTGATTTGACTTTTTAATACACAAGAATCAATCATCAAAGTCCAATCAGTGGAGACTGTTGACAGTTATAAGTACCTGGGGGTAATCATAGACTCAGAAATGACTTTTAAGGAAAACTCATAAGTCATCTGAAAAAAGGGACAGCAAAGCCTTTACTGTTTAAGGAAGGTGAGCATTTTTTTTAATGTGAGTCCTGCCATTGTTACTCATTTATAAAACTTGTATTTACTAATGTTCAGCAGGCCTGGTTTGGAAATTGTAATTTCTGCGACAAAGACAATAGTTCAAATTGTAAAACAGTGCAAAAAATAGCAAGATCTCAACAGTCTAATCTCATATAACTGCTCATCAAGCAAGTATTTATGGAAGAGAAAACATTTATATATTAGCATATTAGTATAAATAGCCATAAAAGTAATTAACAGCTTCTGAAACATTAGATTTAGCTTAAAATAGAATGTCAAGCAAATAAAATATGTCAAGCAAAAAGTTAAATAAAAAATCAGTCATACTGTATTATTTTTTAAGCTTGAAGCAGAATTGCTAGTGTGAGAAAGGAAGGACAGGATAGGGAAAGGATGACGCACAGAAACTGCTGAGGACAGGAGAAGGAGGGGTGTGTGTGCACCTGTGTTCAGCAAGTTAGAAAGCTAAGAAACGTTATCAGTGAAAAATGGCCTTGGTGGGCATGCAAGAGGCCAGCTAGAATGGTGAATCAGCAGAAAAACAGCGAAGGGTGTTGCTACAAACGAAGTCAGAATGATTTAATGCATGAAAGTAAAATTAGTATATTCAGGCACTAGCATAAACAAATGTAGAAAAATATATTAGAAATTAACTTTAGCACAGAAATTAAGGCAAGTCAAGCAAGTGAAGCAAATGATTAAATAAAGGCATATGCCATATTTCCTTTTAATTAAAGCTTAGCTTTGGGCATCAAATAAACCAGCTTAAAAGTCTGAGAAAGAAGAAGTGATGAGAGTAAGCCCATAAATGGAAGATAGAGAACGTCTCTACCGGCCTTGGTGAGTAAAAATAAGCAAAAACAGAAACCAAAATGGACAACAGACAGTAGAAAAATAGGAGACCAGCTGCTGGGAAAGTTGAGAGATAATGATGGTTCCCATGAGAACTCGAGGTATTGGCCGGACAGGTGCAGAAGGGAGTCAGAGAAAAACAGCAAATGAGCTAACTGAGCGAGGTTGGAGTGATAAGAAATTACTATATAAGTTTCGAATTCTGAACTGTTTGGGGCTCAATCTCAGTTGGCCGAATTGGGTTGAGTCCGTGTTGTTGTTTTATTGCAATAAAGCTTAAAAAAACTCTGTTTACCTATCCTTAGTCCTAATAGCCTTCATTTTCAGGTAAACAAATTAAAGAAGGCAGTGTATTTTGTTAGATGGGACTCACACTCTTCATTCTACATTCAGTTGTTGCCATCAGGTTCTGTGGGTTCCACGGACAAAAAGCATCCAGTTCAAATACTCTTTCATTCCAGCTGCTATTAATCTTCTCAATAAGTGCAATTTTAACTAATATTCACATGCTTTAATCCTGTGATGAACAGCATTTGCATCATTCATCAGTCAAGTCTAAATGTTGGTGTAATTTTTATTTGTAGTATGTTGTTGTAATGTTTCACCACACATATTATGGTCATTGTGATATTTTATTTTTTTACTACGTTTATTTTGGAAGGTTGTATTCTTTGTTGATGTGTTTTGAAGTTTATGATGTTATGTCTCTGTAAAACCCACCGACATACCAAATTTCCCTTTTGGGACAATAACATTGAATTACTAACTACAAAGACTAGGAATTTGCAAGAAAGTGTTGCTGGAGACAAAAGCTGTTTAAAACACATTACTCCTTAGAATATGTTAAAACATGTGTACGTAATACTGTAAGTACAATTGATTATGCAGGTTCAAATGATAATTTATATGCAGATTTTCTACTACACCCACAAATAAAAATCTATCTATCTATCTATCTATCTAAAAGTAAAAGGCTATTATATTTACAATTATGGTATAGTGGTTTGGGCTCATAAATGAAAGTGCACTTAATACAATTTAACTGAATGGCAGATATGCTTTAAGCATTAATTTAGCAGGACAGCTGTTTGTATTTCACCATCATAAACTTAATTTCTCATAACCTAGAAGTAGAAGTAGTACTTTTAGTATTGGTACATGTTCAGAGTACAATGAAATTCTTACTAGGATATCCAACTTATTATAGGTAGACACTCTTCATGATTTAAAATTAATAGTACAATAGACAGACACCTGCCTATTTTATTTCTGTACTAAATTCCTTATATCACTGCTCTTCCATTTGGTAAAATTGTTTGTTTAAACACTGCAGAAGAGTGAAAATAAAGAGTTTAGAAAAGAATACTTCACATCTACATCAAAAAGTGGGATTCTACACTTTTATTGCATTATCCTCAAAAATAACCCATAGTCTGGAAATTATTGTGGCACTTGACAAACAAAACACATTCAATTTTTAACTTGAACTGGATGAGTCTGAAACTTTGGAAAAAGTAAATTTTAACTGTTGTAAAAGATGCAATAGGAAACAACAAAAAGGTTTGGGGTTTTCCGGCCCCTTATATTGTCGACACTCCAGACTTTTTCAACAAAATAATGCAGGGTCAAAACACAAATAAACAACACTCATGCGCGACGCCATACTAGGCGTCGGTGGCCATTTTTATATGGGAGGAGCCGGAAGTGCAGGAATGCTGGGAAGGAGGCGTGATGAATGATGGGACTGCTGACGTCAGGGAAGATGGCGGAGGAAGGGCGGAAGTGAACGTACTGTGGGCAAGGTCTTATGGCGGAGCGTCTTTAGTCCTGGAAAACAAAGAAACAAGGTTAGTACCCCGCCATTCCCCGCCGGCGAACGTCCTTCGATGTGTTTTAAGATCCATCCGCGGTCTCCTAGTTGCGCATGCGTGACATGACTCCCCCCTTAGCCCGAAACCGTCAGGACGGGCGGACCGAACCGAGAGGTCGTGGATACGAGAGAGGGCATCGGCATTGGCCTGAAGGCCGCCGCGGCGATAAGTGACAGTGAACTTATAGGGCTGCAAGTCCAGGAACCACCTGGTGACCTGCGGGTTCAACTCTTTATGGAGGGACATCCACTGCAATGCAGCGTGATCAGTCACCAGAGTGAATTCGCGACCCAACAGGTAGTACCGGAGATAAGTCACGGCTCACTTTATGGCCAGGGTTTCCCTCTCCACCGCCGCATACCGGGTCTCCCGGTCCAGAAGTTTTCGGCTCAAGTACATTACTGGGTGTTCAACACCATCGACACTTTGGCTCAACACGGCACCTAGGCCTGTGTCCGAAGCATCGGTCTGGAGGATAAATGGAGCTCCAAAATCCGGAGTCCGTAACACAGGTGCGGACGTTAGGGCCTTTTTTAAGTCACTGAATGCATGTTCCGCCGTATCGTTCCATACCACCTGAAGGGGAGCGCCTTTCTTTGTTAAGTTAGTCAAGGGCGCTGCCCTTTCAGAGAAACGGGGTACGAACCGGCAGTAGTACCCGGCCAGCCCCAAGAAAGCCTGCACCTGTCTCTTGGTACTCGGACGGGGCCATTCTAGGATGTCTTTGACTTTGGAGCATTGTGGTCTCACCTGTCCTCGCCCCACAAGGTAGCCTAAATACTTGGCCTCCTTCAAGCCAAAGAAACATTTACGGGGGTTAATACGGAGGCCAGCTTTAGCCAGTGTCGCGAGGACAGCTGAGACCTGCAATAGATGTTCCTCCCAGGTGCTGGAATAGATGACGACATCATCCAGGTAGGCGGCACTATAGGACTGGTGGGGTTTCAACACTCTGTCCACCAGACGCTGAAAGGTCGCTGGGGCCCCGTGCAGCCCAAATGGGAGGACCTTGTATTGCCAATGACCACTAGGGGTGCTAAAGGCTGTTTTCTCTTTCGCGGATGCCGTTAAAGGAATTTGCCAATACCCTTTTGTCATGTCAAGGGTAGTCAAGTACCTGGCGGCACCCAGCCGCTCGATAAGGTCGTCAATGCGGGGCATCGGGTAGGCGTCGAACTTGGAGACCTGATTCAGACGTCTAAAGTCGTTACAGAACCTCCAGGAGCCGTCCGGCTTGGAAACAAGGACGATAAGACTGGACCAGGGGCTATTACTTTCCTCAATAATGTCCATATCCAACATCCGTTGCACCTCCAGTCCCACTTCGGCACGTTTTGCCTCCGGGAGTCGGTAGGGCCTCTCCCAGACGATCATTCCGGGTTCCATGACTATATCGCGTGCAATCAGTGTGGTCCGACCGGGTGTCTCGCTCACCACTTCAGGGATGGCGTGGATAGTCTAAATGATCTACCGCCGTTGTAAGAGGGTCAGCTCGTCCCCGAGGTAAGGGCGGTCGTGCCAGCGAATAGGGAGAGGGACCTACAAGCATTGGGAGACTCTTCCCGGTCTTTCCAAGGCTTTAATAAGTTGACGTGGTAGATCCTCTCGCTCGGTCGACGATTAGGCTGAAGAACCAAATAGTCAACGAGTCCCTTTCTCTCCTTAACCTCGTATGGTCCCTGCCAATGAGCTAGCAGCTTGGAATGGGAGGTGGGAACAAGTACCATTACTCGGTCCCCCGGGCGGAACTCTCGGAGGACGGAGTTGCGGTTGTAACACCGGGCCTGCGCTGCCTGCGCACGAGTCACGTGGTCTTTTAGGATAGGCCTGATTTTAGCGAGCCTGTCGCGCAGTTGCACAACATACTCCAATACATTAGAGGAGGGCAGGGGCTCAGCCTCCCAGCCCTCTTTTAGTATGTCCAAAAGTCCCCGGGGTTGTCGTCCATACAATAATTCAAAAGGGGAGAAGCCCGTAGAGGCCTGGGGTACCTCCAAAAAAGCAAAAAAGACGAGAGGTAGGAGCTGGTCCCAATTCCTGCCATCGGCGCTGACTACCTTGCGAAGCATCTGTTTCAGCGTCTGATTAAAGCGTTCTACCAGCCCATCTGTTTGGGGGTGGTAGACAGATGTCTTTAGGTGCTTTATCCGGAGTAATTTAGCAACCTCCTTGAACGTATCCAAGGTGAACGGAGTACCCTGGTCCATGAGGACTTCTTTGGGAATACCCACTCTTGAAAATAAGTTGACTAATTCCCGTGCGATGTTTTTCGCATTAGCGGAGCGCAGGGGAACCGCCTCTGGGTATCTCTGGGTTGCATAATCAACCATGACTAGTATGTATTTGTAGCCACGGTTTGAGGGTTCAAGGGGTCCTACTAAGTTGACCCCTATTCTGTCAAAGGGAACGTCTATTAAGGGAATAGGGACGAGAGGAGCGCGGTCCCTCCTAGGAATCTGGCGAATCTGACATTCCGGACAGGACTGACAGAAACGCCGGACCTCCTCGTTGATCCCGGGCCAGTAAAAACGGAGTTTGACTCTCTCTAATGTCTTTTCGGCCCCGAGGTGGGCGCCTAGGAGGTGAGCGTGAGCTAGTTCACACACCTCCTGCCGGAAGGTACGCGGTACTAGCAGCAACTTCCGCACCTCACCCTCGTGCGTTGCCACTCAATACAACTAATCATTTTCTAGAACAAAGAAGGGCTCGCGTGGCATGGAACCGTCAGCGTGTGAGCTACCAGGAAGAACAACTGCATTCCGGGCAAACCGCAGGGAATCGTCATTCCACTGTTCTCGTTTGAATGACGCAGGCGTGGAACGGAATTGATGGTCCAGGTTGCTCAGCGGATCTTGAGAGGGGTTTTGCGGAAGTGTTCCCCGGCTTGTCCCTTCCTCGGCGGAAGTTTCCGGGTCAGAGGACGTTGCTCGAGAAACAACTCCCAACGTGCCTGCGCCATCTTGGCTTGCCCCTGAGCATGGCGTGGAGACCGCGGGAAGGGTGTCTCGTCCCCTCATTGCTAGACCTAGGGAGGCTCCGGGAGCGGTGTTCGTCTTATCGCCGATAGTTTGTGACCAGTCTTGTCCCAAGATTACCGGATAGGGGGGTTCAGGCAACACCGTGACCATCAAACTGGAAACCTGCCCCTTCCAGGTAACGTAGCACCGGGCGGAACGGTAAGACCTGGTCTCCCCGTGTACACAGGTGACTCGCAAATGTCGCGTAAGCCACTGTCGCGGTAATACGTTACGGCGAGCAACAATGGTAATGTTTCTGCCGGAGTCAAACAAAGCCACCACCGAGTGCCCATTTACCAGCACCACTCCCGTGTTCGGACTTGCCAGCGGGTGTAACGGAGTACAGTACCTTTCTCTGGAAGCCCAGGTGCAGTCCATCGGCTCCGTTGTGCTGTTGAGTGGACAGGTTGGCAGTAGGTGACCAGTCTCCCCGCACATGTAACAGTGCGGAGAGGCCGGCTCCTCTTTGGGTTTTTGCGGCGCTTCCGCAGCGCATCGAGAGGGCTCGGGGTGGGCCACCCATCCCTGTCGGTTCCCTCGCGCTTGCCTTTCGGACCCCCCGGCTTGGTAGGCCGCCAGCTGACGCTCCAAGACCTCCAGGAGACCTGACATGTCCTTATATGGATGGCGCCGGACCTGCTGGGCGAGAGAACTAGGTAGGGCATTAACCAGGCCCTCGCAGGCCACCTGCTCGACTACCTTTCTGGCTTGGGGCCTTCGGGCCGTAGCCATCGCCCCATCTTTCCCCAAAAATCGAAGGCCTGTGCTCTGGCTTCTCTGGGTCGAACTGCCAGGTTCTCCATTCGGCCACCTGCTGGCCTGGTGTTATGCCGTAGCGTGCCAGGATCTCCTGCTTCAGGACGTCGTAGTTTGCGGCCTCCTCCTCGGGGAGGTCGTAATAAGTGCGCTGCGCGGGTCCCTTCAGGTAGGGCGTCAGGATGGACACCCACTCGGACCGCTGCCACTCGTTCCGGGTGGCCGTCCTTTCGAAGATGCCGAGGTACGACTCAACATCGTCGGCCGCGGTCATAGGTACCAGGGGTGGAGGCGTAAGATGAGGTGGATCAGGTCTTGCTCTCCAGGCCTCGGCCAGTTGGGCCTTCGTCTGCTCCAACTCCCTGTTGGTCGCAGCCTGTGCTTGCTGCAGGGCGACGATTTGGGTACTCAACCCCTGGAGTACCGCGTTCAAGTCCTGTCCTTCAGACATTTCTTTCGGACAATAATCCTGCCGACTACGCCAATGTAAAAGATGCAATAGGAGACAACAAAAAGGTTTGGGGTTTTCCGGCCCCTTATATTGTCGACACTCCAGACTTTTTCAACAAAATAATGCAGGGTCAAAACACAATTAAACAACATTCATGCGCGACGCCATACTAGGCGTCGGCGGCCATTTTTATATGGGAGGAGCCGGAAGTGCAGGAATGCTGGGAAGGAGGCGTGATGGATGATGGGACTGCTGACATCAGGGAAGATGGCGGAGGAAGGGCGGAAGTGAACGTACTGCGGTCAAGGTCTTATGGCGGAGCGTCTTTAGTCCTGGAAAACAAAGAAACAAGGTTAGTACCTCGCCATTCCCCGCCAGCGAACGTCCTTTGATGTGTTTTAAGATCCATCCGCGGTCTCCTAGTCGCGCATGCGTGACACTGTCTATATTGCTGCCTAGGGTCAAGAGGCGCACATGCAAAATTTAAAAAGCTTTCTCCTCCACTAAAAGTCCAAAATTTTCACTTCTTTCTGTTCCCTGAATCCAGCTCCTTCTCTTCTATCTCCATTTTGTGTGTCTCTCCTTTGCCTCTCTGTAACAACCTGGGCACCTCCTCATTACAGATGTGCATGTCTGTAATACAGTATACTGTGGTGGAAGCTGATATGTTCTTCTAGTAGTTCTCTCCTATCTAACAGGAAAAGGCATTTCAAACAAGATATTAGGATTCTTTAGGTTAGGTCAACTGATGATTAAGTATGAAAAAACTGGAGACACCGTTCAAAAAAACAACTTTCTCTTGCTGTTAAGAACAGGCTTCTAGTGCTGAGGAAGAGGAATTGGTGTTGCTATGTAATTTAGTGTCTTTCAGACTAGTGATTAGCAGAACTTGTCAGTTGATTAAGTGGTGAATATAGCAGGAGTTCCCATGCTTTGATCTAATAATGTCCACTTACATGAAGTTCTATGTGCTTTAAGGTCCTAGAGATTTCAATATTTAGAGTCCTTCTCATTGAGAAATACTGTATTGCTGAAAGTTTTGATTAGATAATCTTCTCTTGCTTTTAAAATCTTTTACTCTACCCTCAGATAAATGTTACTATAAATATTTCTGAATGGAGCAGATACAACTGAATGGTGGTGATTTATTTTGTAATGTTAACTTCTAGATGCATCCAACTTCAGTTTTGCAAAAATAATGAAAACAAAAATAATAAATATAATAAAAATACAAATGTTACCTTACTTAAAGTGACATTTCTTCATTTTCTGGTACTTTTTAATCAAGTACTGCCATACAGAGCTGAAACTTCTCCCAGCACTATTGGAGTTTTGACATTGACATTTGGCTTTTTTCATAGCTATATTTTTCTTGTAATCTTAATAGACAATATATGCATATAATTATCGAATTCTTAAGGGATTTGCAATCTTTACTAATTTGTATTTTTCTCTACTTTCTTTTCCAGTTCTTCTGTGGTACCACCACCATCTGATCAAAGCACCATGCAGGCACCTGTGATGATGAAATGAAAGTGGGTGTTGCAGCTGTCCACAAGATCGTCTTCATCAAATCCTCACAGACGAAGTCTGGAAAAAACGAGGAATGATTTAAGAACGTTTATGCTAAGTAGAATGCCCAGTGGGGGCTGGGTGGTCTTTTGGCCTTGGAACCCCTGCAAATGGTGTTAGTTTTCTCCAGCTTAACTGGAGGTTCTTTTGTTTCTTCTGTCCTCCTAGGCATCTGACTATATCATTGAACTCATTTTTAGAATCTTCCATCATAATATTGTATATAAGGGCACAACACTTCTACTAGTTATATAAATGTTGTATAAGATAGTATAAATTTGTTTTTTTTCATTAATATTATTGCCTAATCTTATTTATTTTTCTTTTACATTTTGTAAAGCACTTTGAGCTACACTGTCTGTATGAAAATGTGTTATATAAATAAATGTTTTGTTGTTGTTAGACATGAAGCAGGAAACAACCCTGGATGCTGTTGAAAAATGCTGATAAAGCGTGGCTGACTACATTTCAGCATACAGTAGGTACATGTACAAATGTAGCCATACAAAATGTGTGGTATATCCTTATACTGCAGTATTTCCCGTGTGAGCTACTTCATTACATGCATGGCTAAGCCAAAGTGACAGAAAGATTGCTGATGATACATCAGCCTTTAATGGCACTATTGCTTCATTTAATCTCATTGCTGTGAATATTTAAATTCCACTTAATATGGAATTTTACAACTACTCAGTCACATGCAATGGCTATTTTGGAAACTTTTTGATATGCTTATGCTGACTATATTAAGTTTATATGCTTTATAAAATTTATAATCTTTTCCACTTTTCTGTCATTGCAGTAAAATTGCATACTTTTTAGAAACTACTTTACAGGAACTATAAGAAACTGACAATCTAAATAAATGATTACATATAAGAATCTAAATAATGCATATGTTCATACAGTGCTCTTACTTAAAATATTATAATCTACTTCCATACTATTCCGTGGAATCATTTCAAACAGCTGAACAATTATTTATGTTCTGTCCTCCTTATGAGCCTTATATAATTTGGCAGACAGCTAGGCTCTTTCTTGAACACTACACTGATGAATGTGCGAGTATGGAGGTTGAGTACTTTTAACATAGCAACTAAGGATAGGGTAAGCTTGAGAACTTCAATGCATGCTATATAATACAAAATAATATCTAAAATAAGTTACAACATTGCAATAATGAATCACCCTGACATACCCAAATGACTCCACAGAGAAGCAAACAAGCTTGATTGGAGCAACGTATAATACCAGAAAGGTTGGTTCTCTACTTTCACAAGCTAAAACTAAATTTTTTTGACACTTCCAAACGATCTGTATTTAATAAGGCCTGAAAAAATATCACGGACAAATGGCAAACATTTCATCTGTGAAACTTTAGGTCACAAAGAGTTAATTAGGTGCACCAAAAGGGTATATGAGTATTGTTGATTTTGACAGCCTTCTCATGTGCTGTTTACAGGATCTTGTCTGTCCACTGTAGACGACCTCACCTTTCATTTTCATAGAAAAGGTTATGTCTGATGTTGATCTACAATACTTTGTGATGTGAGGTTAGACGGTGTGTCTACTTCTGATGTTCCAACAGCAGATAAATAGCTTTTCTTACCCAGTAATTCGATATTCAACACTCCCTTTACTACTCTCTACTTTAGAATACCTTATAAAGTTGAGGTATTTTCCCTTTTTTACATATTCTTCAGAGTATTTTTTGGTATTTTTATTTTCTAGGAAAATGTTACAGTGTTTTGTCATCTCAAACAGGCCCTGAACTAAATGGTATTTACAACTAAGAACAGTGAGACTGGCAACAATTTAACAAGTCATTTGGAAATGACCAGCTTGATTACTTGATCAGACCAGTTTTCCCACTCAGCAAGAATTTAGCACTGTCCATTTCAAAACTCCAATAAATGTAAACACATACAAGCTTCTTTGACTCGTAGGTCCAGCTATTATAATGATAAGTCTTTTGTAACAGTCTCATTATTTCCTGTCTTGTTTTACTGGGGAGATTTTCATGGAAGTCATGAGAAGCCTGGTGGATATCTCCAAAGAAAAAATGGGGGACAAATGCCAGTCTGCATTGCTTTAGTCTAACAAAACTGGAAAGGGATTTGCTTACAGTTAGTGACTATGACTGTGTCTCCAGCAGGGGCTGCTTGCTCCCTGGGATTGTGTTCGTTATTGAATGCAGGACATACTCAAGCCTTATGCACATCCCTTCAGTAACCATGGTGGAAATAATCAGATGAGAGAAGTATTTAACAAAAATATATATTCTACTTGCTTTAAAATGTAGCATCCACTCCCAACATACAATGCAGTATAATCATTTATACATACATATCCAGGCCAAAGAGAAGCCTTTGGAACAGTACAATCATCATCCAATTCTTCAGTGTGAAATGCTGATGAATACTGTATACGGCATCCAATTTGGCAGAGTGTAGAAGGAATTTGGGCGGCTTCTTGTTTCTTAGTGGCTCCTTTCCAATATAAACACTCACATATTTTGCATAATTAATAAACATTTTATAAAACTTGCCAAGTATAGGTAACTGCCACCTGAGCTGTGCTCTTCTCAGACCAACATAGCACCTTTTGCACCTATTCTAGTCACTCATGGCTTCTGCAGACTGTGGCCCTGAACATACATTGATCAGCAGACATGGTACATCAGCATTTTTAACATAGCCTGCCTGTGTGTCCTTTACATGTGTTTCTGTCCATCTCCCTGTTAGTTTCATCCTATCAGCTGGTTTGTGTGGCTTCAGCAAATACCTATTTTTAATAAAATATAGAATGACCCTTGAGTATGTCCTGCATTACCGTCAAACAATAACATTTATTCATTTGCAATTAATCACAGCAAGTCCCTCTATTAATCACATTTAATCTCATATTTAACCAAGGTGTTTCAGTGATGTGCATTATTCCCTTGTGAATGCCACTGTCGTACAACATCTTACCTGCTCAAACTGCAGAGACTTGTGCCTTTCATATAAATCTTTGATACATGACACAGTCGTCCCATGTGAAGATGATGTGTAAGAATTGTCAGAGCTCGCTGAATGCCCTGTATCTTCAACTATATTTAGAGGCCTGCAGTCTGATGTTATCCATTTTGTAATAAACAGCAGTACTTAATGCTTCACACTTTGTTTTATTCTTGTACTTAAGTGAGTTGTACATTCATGGATTGTAGTCTGCTGCAGATTTTGCTGCCTAACATTAGCATGTTTAAAAGGTGCTTCATGTACGTTTTGCTTTTAAGTGATAGGACAAGGTTTTTGTACTTCTATGATATTTAAATTTGTTTGCACTAAGAAGTTTACAAGTATTGACAATTTTGTCATTTTAACTATTTGGAAGAGTTTAAAATCAAAACATCATATTCTTTCTGAGCTTAATGGGGTAATGGAATAGCTTAGATCAGAAATTTCCAAAATGTATGATCTGCTCTGGGTCCCCAGTAATATACAGTAATCCCTCCTCGATCGCGGGGGTTGCGTTCCAGAACCCCCCGCGATAGGTGAAAATCCGCGAAGTAGAAACCATATGTTTGTATGGTTATTTTTATATTTTAAGCCCTTATAAACTCTCCCACACTGTTAACATTAGAGCCCTCTAGACATGAAATAACACCCTTTAGTCAAAAGTTTAAACTGTGCTCCATGACAAGACAGAGATAACAGTTCTTTCTCACAATTAAAAGAATGCAAACATATCTTCCTTTTCAAAGAATGCGTGTCAGGAGCAGAGGATGTCAGAGAGAGAGAGAGAGAGTGCGAGAGAAAAGCAAACAATCAAAAAATCAATACGTGCTTTTAAGTATGCCGAAGCACCGCGATAAAGCGGCATTTTTTACAGGAGCGTCTGTATCCTCTAAGCAAACAGCCTCTGTGCAAACAGCCCCTCTGCTCACACCCACTCTGTCAGGCAGAGAGAGTACGAGAGACAGAGAAAAGCAAACAATCAAGCACCGCACAGGAAGCATATCCTATATCATTGAGGAGTTTTATTTAATACGTAATACATGCTCTGATTGGGTAGCTCCTATGCCATCCGCCAATAGCGTCCCTTGTATGAAATCAACTGGGCAAACAAACTGAGGAAGCATGTACCATAAATTAAAAGACCCATTGTCCACAGAAATCCGCAAACCAGCGAAAAATCCGTGATATATATTTAGATATGCTTACATTTAAAATCCGCAATGGAGTGAAGCCTCAAAAGTCGAAGCGTGATATAGCGAAGGATCACTGTAAACCCAACACAATGAAGCAGAGAATGATTTTGGATTTTGGTTACTTGTAACTGAAATAACAGCACAGGATTTTATATAATAGTAGACCTGTTGATCCAAGCACATTTAACTGTAGCAGACTATTGACACGTATGTGATTAAATGTTATGTGGTATCTCTAGGGAAAGGGTTTTTTTCACTTTTTTTCTTGGCATACCACCTCCAGGAATTGATATATTTTGCAAAATCCCCTTTTTCTTTCAGTCCTAAATTGTTTAACACTAGAATTACCAGAGCCTACGAAAAAACTCGTAATTCCGTCCCACCTTAAATCGCTTCTAAAATCCCTTCACACCTCTCCACCAGCGCCCTTTGTCTTCTAAATGTGCTGATAAAGAGAAGCTAGGAGCAGCCGGCTATTCCATCCCCCCACCAATTTAGAACGTGCACGAACTTCTCCCAGCTCATGCCTTGATTGAGTATCTGGGAGTGAAGTGGAGCTTTTAGAGTGGAAATAATAGATCGTTATTTGGAACACACGCATTTCATGTCTGTTCCGTTTCTACAGTAATCTGTGTAAACACATTGTTAAAACAGAAACGTTTTTTATATTCTAGTAGTAGATGACAAAATGTAGGCATAAACTATATAATGTATGAAGCCTTAAGTCCAAATAGCAAAGAAACATTTTCATAAAAGGTTCAAATATAACACAACAATTGCGCTTTTATTCAAAAATATAACTGCAGAAACAAAAAGCCGCTTTAACATGCGACATTGACAGCAGCTTATCATAACTGCCTCCATGGTGCAATGGAATCAGTTCTCGCCTTGGAATCAAAAGGTCGCGAGTTCGATCCTGCACCACTCCGTTTTGAGAAGTAAACTGCTCTTAGTCTTACTATTTTAGAATAAAAGCATACATTTGATTTTGGTCTGTAACAGCCGGTGCAATTTATGATCCTTGTAAAGGTTAGCTTTTTTTTAATTCACTTTTCATTCTCTCAGTCGCGTTCAGAATCAATCCATACACGGCTGTTTTCACTAAAGACAAAAAAACTGCACTTTTTCCATCGCCTTTTCCTGTAAGAAGCAATGTACACACTTCTCTCTATGCTGTGGTTTCTAATACACACCTGAAAGAAAGAGACAATATATGTGAAAATATAATCGCACTAACGCAATATTATTTGAAAACGAACAGCGTCAGATCGGGTGTGAATTTATGCAGGAACTGGAAATTCTCTGATGCGGGACCTTCCCCCAGGGAAGAAAGTACAGTGTCAGGTGCTCATTCAGTGTAATAGGAACCATAGCACAGAGAGTTGTGTGCACTGCAAAAAGTACACGTGTCGTAAATGTAGGAAGGACGGTCCTTGGGTGTGTGGGAACTGTTAACATTTGAATGTGATGATTTTATATAGCACGGAATGAAAATCAGCACTTCTTAGCATTGCACCATGCAAGCTGTCGTATCAATCACCTACTGTAAATTGCTTTCTTTTTTCTTCGGTTATGCAGGTAGTCTTGAATAAAAGTGCACTTGTTATGTTTGCGAAATGAAGTGTCTGTGTCCACTTTTCGTGGCATTACACGTGTATTGTTTGAGCATGCCCGTTTGAGCATGCTCAAACACAGGAACATAAGTTGGTGTAAAAGTATAACAAAACAACGGGCAGATGGGGAGTGTCTTATGATTGCATATAGCGCAGAAGTTGCTGCTCTTTACCATTCTCTCCTCTGCATGCCCTGGAGTACAAAAGAAACAGAATATAGACGCGCTATAGCTCTGCAGTGTACCACGATGCATACTAACGCACCCCCCCCAAAGTGTTCTGACACACAAACGCTGGCGAAGCTGCCTTCTTCGTATCTCACCGTCGCTTGATTTTCTTTTTATTCAGTTTTATTGAGTGTTCCTGCCAGTCCCCGCATGTTGCTGTATGCTGTTTCTTTTCTACTCCAGGACATGCAGAGGAGAGAATGGTAAAGAGCAGTAAGTTCGGCGCTATATGCAATCATCAGACACTCCCCATCTGCCCGTTGTTTTGTTATACTTTTCAATACTTTTTATACTGCTCAAACGGGCATGCTCAAAAAATACACGTGTAATGCCACGAAAAGTGCACGCAGACACTTCATTTCGCAAACAAAACAAGTACACTTTTATTCAAGACTACCTGCATAACCGAAGAAAAAAGAAAGCAAGTTACAGTAGGCGATTGATACGACAGCTTGCATGGTGCAATGCTAAGAAGTGCTGATTTTCATTCCATGCTATATAAAATCATCACATTCAAATATTAACAGTTCCCACACACCCAAGGACCGTCCTTCCTACATTTACAACACATGTACTCGTTGCCGTGCACACAACTCTCTGTGCTATGGTTCCTATTACACTGAATGAGCACCTGACACTGTACTTTCTTCCCTGGGGGAAGGTCCCGCATCAGAGAATTTCCAGTTCCTGCATAAATTCACACCCGATCTGACGCTGTTCGTTTTCAAATAATATTGCATTAGTGCAATGATATTTTCACATGTATTGTCTCTTTCTTTCAGGTGTGTAATAGAAACCACAGCATAGAGAGACATTGCTTCTTACAGGAAAAGGCGATGGAAAAAGTGCACTTGAATAAAAGTGCACTTTTGTTATACTTTTACACCAATATATGTTCCTGTGTTTGAACGACACGGGCAGATGGGGAGTGTCTGATTATTGCATATAGCGCCGAAGTTACTGCTCTTTACCATTCTTTCCTCTGCATGTCCTGGAGTACAAATGAAACAGCATACAGCAACATGCGGGGACTGGCAGGAACACTCAATAAAACTGAATAAAAAGAAAAGCAAGTGACGGTGAGATACGAAGAAGGCAGCTTCGCCCGCGTTTGTGTGTCAGAACCCGTTTGGGGGGGGGTCGTTAGTATGCATCGTGGTACACTGCAGAGCTATAGCGCGTCTTTAGTGAAAACAGCCGTGTCAGATGGGGTTGTATGGATTGATTCTGAGCGACTGAGAGAATGAAAAGTGAACTAAAAAAAAGCTAACCTTTACAAGGATCATAAATTGCACCGGCTGTTACAGACTGAAATCAAATGTATGCTTTTATTCTAAAACAGTAAGACTAAGAGCAGTTTACTTCTCAAAACAGAGTGGCACAGGATCAAACTCGTGACCTTTTGATTCCCAAGCGGGAACTGATTCTATTGAACCACGGAGGCAGTTACAATAAACAGCTGTCAATGTCGCATGTTAATGCGGCTTTTTGTTTCTGCAGTTATATTTTTGAATAAAAATGCAATTGTTGTGTTATTCTTGTGAAAATGTTTCTTTGATATTTGGACTTCAGGCTTCATACATTATATAGTTTATGCCTACATTTGGTCATCTACTACTAGAATATAAAAAACGTTTCTGTTTTAACAATGTGTTTACACAGATTACTGTAGAAACAGAACAGACATGAAATGCGTGTGTTCCAAATAACAATCTATTTTTTCTACTCTAAAACTCCACTTCACTCCCAGATACTCAATCAAGGCATGAGCTGAGAGAAGTTCGTGCACGTTCTAAGTCGGTGGGGGGATGGAATAGCCGGCTGCTCCTAGCTTCTCTTTATCAGCACATTTAGAAGACAAAGGATGCTGGCGGAGAGGTGTGAAGGGATTTAAGAAGCAATTTAAGGTGGGATGGAATTACGAGTTTTTTCGTAGGCTCTGGTAATTCTAGTGTTAATTGTTGTCTTATTAGGCAGATGTAAAAGTGAAATTTCTTAACTCCTTCTAGTATTGCATTGGGGGATTTTAAGAGATTACTGTTTTTTGTGTTGTTGTGTATATCTTTTAGTTTTTCCTATACACATACAAACGTTTTGAATGTTTATTTTTATATTTAAGAACAGTAGTATGGTTTGATAAGGAATAAAAATTAGAAAGCCTGTAATTCCCATATTTTTAATTTGCAAAAATTATACAGTTATATATTAATCTAGATTTAAAAAATCAGAAAAATAACTTGTTATATATAACTATTTTAGGTGTTTTTTTTAATGATCCACAGTGCTTGCCTGGTGTATCTCTGTTGGTATAGTTTTCCTGATTTTTGCTGTATAACATCAAAAGGCCCACCTCAACATTTCATACTAATATAATATATTAATACTAATATATTAATATAAATATATATATTAATACTAATATAGCTTGACTAGGCAAACTTGCCCACGGGGAATGTCTCTAAAGCAACAAATATGCAGTTAAACAGCAGAACAAGTCAATGCTCACCTTGTGTTGTTCCGAATGCACGTGTGTTCTGGAAGATCACAAGCCATTCTTTGTTGGGCTCCTGCAGACTTGTAGTCATCTCTTCATAATCCCTTTTCTCACATATGAATCATCACGACACCTCTCAATCAACTCCTGCCACCACACCCTTCAACCCACGTGGCACTTCCATTTAAATAACCAGGTCCAAGAAGGCTATGGAGACACAATGCTTCTAGAAAGTTGACTGTCAACCAGGTGGCTCCACATGTGATACCACTGAAGAATCTTGGCCCTAAGTAATTAATAAGGGCTTCTGTCACCTGCTTCTACAATAATAATAATTACAGAATGTGGTTTTAATGTAAAACATGCAGGTCGTCAGCCACCTGTAGTACATGAAAACAACTGGATTAACAGCTGTAATTAAGTCAGAGTGTTCATAAGTCAGGGCCAATATTGTTTAAAAAAATACTGCCCCATAAATTTTGCAGCCCTGGGCGACCACCTATTTCACTTTAATGGTAGAGCCAGCCCTGGAAGTGTTGTTTCTTAAACTTACTGCATTGTTGAAATTATATTTGCAGTTTGTCTTGTAGCGATGATACAAATTTAGCATTAGTCACGTGTTACCTAATATAAACTCTGACTGAACTGTTTTGATGTAAACTTTTTAAATCGTTATTCAGCTTTTGACATAATATTTAAAATTCATTAGTCTATAATAAATGTATGTTTATTCTCATTATTATTTTAGAGTTAACTTTGACAAATCATAAAATAAATGCAATCAATAAAATACTTTGTGCACTATAATTCCTCCCATTATTGTTTGTTCATTGTACACTATATATATATATATATATATATATATTTCTTCAGAAATCAGGTCAAAACAGTGGGAGAATCAGTAGGGTGGAGAGAACGCAGGCAAGAAAATATCACTTTAATGCAAATCAAAAATCAATTTTATTTACAATAAGCTTTTGCGTGTTATCCAAACACAGATACTGCATAGGGCAGCGAGTGCAATACTGGAAATGCTATCTCTATTTCAATGACCTCAGTTCAATTATGTCTCCTGGCAAAGAAATTGACTTCTTTGCATATTTGCTTTATAATCATTCACTGAGCAGTTTTTGTTTTACTATGCAAAATATAACACAAGTTTTACAAAGTGACATGAAGATAAACCAGTATGATGTTTTCTTGTCAAAATTATAAACTGTTTGGCTACATTTAAAAGCTCTATACAGAATTATCAAAAGGCAGACCCTCAGCACATTATGCTCCTTCACTCATCAATGTATTTATTGACTGGTGGGTTTCAATTTACAAAAAATACCGAGTGATTATGTATGCTGTGTTTGTTTGCTGTTGTTGTTTTTGTTGTCTTTCTCAGAGATCAAAAACTTAGAGGATGGTATTTGAATACAAAGCTGTTGACCCATGTATCTATTGGAAAAATGCACTTGCCAAAAGGCAATCTAAACATCTTTAAGCTGTAGTCAACAAATACAGACATAGAATAACACACTTAAGAGTGAATGGCAGATATTAATTTTAGTTTTTAATCAATGTCTGTCTTCTCATATGTGTGAAGTACAGTATCATGGATTGTCCCTGAAGGCAAAAATGCTACTATGGTTTTCTTTTACTCCTTTATTTTCTGAGGACTGTAAGGTATATGTGAAAAAATTTGAATCTTCCAAAATGCAGTAAAAATATAGTGTAAAAGGTTTGAAAATTGAAGTATTATATCAATCTTTTTTTTTTTGCTCACCAATTGTTAATTTGGTGACACAATGGAAACTTAGAAAGTGTTAGTCAAAATGTAAGCAGACTACAAGGAATGTTACCACTAAGTGTTTATTGATAATTACTGTAAAGTTGAACATTAAGTAATAATGACTATGTTTTCATATTTGTTAAAGACAGCAGTTTTTTTCTATGTCAGTTGGGATGCCATGGAAGCTGAGAAATTCGGCTGTAGCAGTCTGCTCGCTGAATAGTCCTATGTTTAGGAGATCGTGCCAGCTGTAGACGCTATGTTTCGTCATCTTTAGATCTTATCTTTATGTGAGTAGAAAAAGAAAAAAAATTCTGTGTAGCTATTGTCGCAGTAGGGGGCAGTAGTGCTCCCTTGAACCCTCATGTACCACGCCAAACACCTGGTAAAAGTGCTACAATTATTCTTTTTATTATAACAATGTGCACTAAGCACCCTTCACTCCACACTATTCATAAACCACAATAATAAATCAATAATCTACAATCCTCCACTCCCAAACGCGTTGCCCTCCTACCACCCAGCTCAGCTCGCCGTCTGGGAGTTCCCTCAGTCCTTTTATATTCCCTGACCCGGAAGTGTTCCCAGTCCCCAGTCCATGTGATCTTGTATCACTTCCGGGTCAGGTAAAAAGTACTTTTCTACATCCCGGAAGTCCGTCGCTTTTCCTATGACGAACTTCCGGGTCATAGTGTACAAATAAGTCTTTGGTCCTCCCTGCAGCTCCCTCTTGCGGCCCCTGTGGTATCCAGCAGGGCGGAGGATAAAAACTACATAGTCCATGACTCCCTGCTGGTCTTAGGGGCACCTCCATACTGCAGGGAGGGCTCCATCTGGCGGCTTGGGGGACTTGGCCGGGATAAACTGCCGGGCACAGTCCACACTATACTCTCGAAACATAGCAACCATAGTGAAAACATTAAAAGTCACAATACTGAGAAGAACATCTGTAACTTTAAAATATAATGTTGATTTATGATCATTATAGTTTTGTTACCTGTGGAATTATTTTTTAAATACGGACTAAACCAAATTAACATCATTCTGGTCAAAAATCTTTGAATGCCTCTCAGACAGCCTTGGTGTCACAATCACTCCCAACCCATTAACAGCTGAGTTTGGTGTACTCCCGGATGGGTTTAAAGTGAAGAAGGACAAATTGATTATAATCACCTACACCACATTATTAGCACATAGACTTATCTTGCTGAACTGGAGGAATCCTAGCCCAGTAGGTAACTGATGTTCTATACTAGTTGAAATTGGAAAAACTTAAACTCTTACTTAGAGGATCTATTAAAATATCTGAAGTCCTAATTACTGAAATGTTAGATTGAGCTTTTATATCAGAGGAAACGATATTCTCCCTTCTTTGATTTTTTTTTTTTTTAAGAATTGCTCTTGTTGGTTCTCCTCCCTTTCTCTTGAGCTGGGTTTGAATTTAGGTTGTTAAGTCTGACGTGGTTGTACGTAATGTTAGTTTCTTTGTTGTTAAAGTAAGTCTTGATTGTATTGAATGTTAACTTCTTTAAATAAAATCTACAAAAAAAATATAAATTAAACCAAGTATGAAAAATAGCACAACACCACACGTAATATTCAAGTGCATATATTGTAATAAAATGAAGTGGTCAATACTGTTAAAAGTGCTATTTAAATCAGACTGTTATAAGGAGGGGAGCAAAAGATTAAATCTGTGTAAAACAGCTGTATGCAGAACTTATTTTACAAAGTTTCACAGAATTCTTAAAAATCCTACCTGTATTCTGCACTATAAACAAATGTCTGACAAGTTATAGAATTTTGCAATGTATAAAAACTCTGAAATACATAGTAAAAACACAATATAATAAATAAGGTGAGTAACACTTTAGCTTACCTAATGTAATGCATCTTGTAAGAGCCATTTTCCTAGTTCTATAAAATGTATGAATATTTACTAGATGATAATGCATAAAATATGGGAGGTTCCTATAACCCCCGTGAATAGAATTGAGTTGGTATTTTCCTGTTTTTTTCTAACAGTTTTGAGCAAACAATGTTCTCCAGTTAGTGTCTAGCCTTGCCTTGTGTAAGGTACGGAGGCATACGGTTTTTAAACCGTGTTCTTGTTTGTGCTCGCGTTAGTGTTTTTGCGCGCGTGACTGCGTGCCTGGCATGTCTATGTGCCAATGGCCTAAGGGCCTTTTGAGTGTGAAGTAACTTAAAATAAAAGATTTAAGTGTTGAACCGTATGTTTAAGGCATACAGAAGAAGAAATTAAGAACCTTTAAGTATAGAAATAACCAAAGCTTCTTAAGAAAAACTAAGTTTATAGAAGATACATTTTTTCCTTTTTTTGCCATTATTCTACTGTATGTGTGTAGCTATTTTTCTTTTTATTCTTGTGTGGATTATTTTCTTTAACTTTCACTAAATATTTTAAAACGAACTTTTGGACTGTAAGATTTCTTTGACACACGTCTTACCCATGCCTGACTTCGCCTTATACATCGGCGGCTACACATCTATTAGTCATGTACTGTTAGGTATGAAGGACTTAACAAAAGCTTCTCTTGGTCTTAATAACACAAAGCAGCAGTAAAGTGGTTATTAATCTCTGTGAAGTGTAGCATACTTGTGTTGCAATCCTTTGATACTCTGCTAAAATTACTACTGAATATGAAGGATTCACAGGTCTACAGTACTGCAGGATATGTCTGACATACGGCACCTTTGACCATTCTAAAGTGCAATTAATTTAGTAGGCCACATTGTAGAGGTGAACAACTACTTTTTTATGCTTTGTTAATGTTACTAACATCCAAAAACCCTTTGTTAAGGCCTTGCTCAAGGTTCAATGCTAAATTTATTTTTCATTCGCAACCACACTCAGCAGTGCCCAGCAGAATGAAATTGCATCATCAAGCTCAATTATGTGCAAGAATAGCAAATAAAAAAACAAACGAATAATAACGAGAATAGACAACAGAGAATCACCAACATACATACTTAAATACAAACACCTCATACAACATAATTTACCATATAAATTTAACTTAACAATTACAGAAGTAAATATTGTAAAAATAAATTATATATCATATTGTATTAACAGACTAGTATTGTGTTAACAGTCTGACCATTACTTAAGAATCTAATGGGTTGTGGGATCAAACTTTTATAAATTCCGGCAGTTCTGGACCATATATTTCATTACTGCTTTCCAGAGGCCAGAAGGGCATTTACATTTTCGTGGTGAGTGTGGTCTCTGATAACATTGTTGGGGCTGTTTAAGCAGCATTTGCAATAGAGTTATTTAATGGAGTGAGAGATGCCCCAATGATTTTCGCAACCACTCTCTTCAGTGAAATCTGGTCTGAGGCATTATAGTCTGCTTACCTGACAGAGATGCAGGTGGCAAATGCACTCGCAAAACCCATTCTTATGCTGCCTCAGCAGAAAGTGGTGAAGTTTGAGAGTAGGAGGTTAGCAGTTGTCATGCTCCTGGAGGAAGTGGAATCGCTTCTGTCCCCTATTGACTAGGGAATGTATTGGATCCAGGAGAGATCATTTTTTACCTCCACTCATTGGAACTTTGTAGTCCACAGCGGACCAAATGATAAAGAGGGGAAGGTGGGTTCCTTGTTTCTTCCTCAACTCAATAGTGATTCCCTTTGCTTTATCAACAGTCAGGGTCAAGTTATTGATCCACCACTCCATAACATATTTAACCTCCTCTTCATAAGCCATCTCGTCATCACAACTGATGAGGCCTATCACAAATATGATGGGGTTGGTGCTGTATCTGGCGCAACAGTCCTGGCTCATTATAATGAAGAGTAGTGAACTCAAGACACAGCCTTGTGGGACACCTTTTAATGAAAAGCAAAAAACAATTCATACAATAAACTCAAACTTAACAAAACCAAAATTCTACCCCCACCAAAAAGAAAGAAAAAGAGATTATTCTAAAATTGTCTTGATTAGATCCTGCCATATTTTTAAAAATGTTTTGAACAGATCCTCCGAGTGAGAATTTGACTTTTTCCAATTTCAGACATTATAAGACAAAAGTTACCCACTTACTTAAAGGTAGTGGTTTGGGAATCTTCCAGTTGAACAAGATAAGTCTGTGTGCTAGTGGTGAGGTAATGGCCATCTGGGAGTACACCAAGCACAGTTTTTTTTTTTTATTAATTTTATTACAATCCATACAAAGCAATCAAGATTTTACAAAAAGAAAAATTGAGTTAAGAACAGATCGATCCCCACCCCTGAGAGAGAGAGCAAGCCAAATAACGTTAAATTTAAGGCTTGTAAACATA
Organism: Polypterus senegalus; assembly: GCF_016835505.1. NCBI lineage: Eukaryota > Metazoa > Chordata > Cladistia > Polypteriformes > Polypteridae > Polypterus > Polypterus senegalus. The sequence continues at coordinate 67,623,795 of NC_053167.1, forward strand.
CCTAATTTAAAAAACAAATTCTCTGTGCTTTATGAACTTATTTTAAAAATATTACTGATTAGATCCTGCCATGATTTGAAAAAGGTCTGTACAGATCCTCTAACTGAGTATTTGATTTTTTCCAATTTCAAATAATATAACACATCGGTTTCCCACTGACTTAAAAGAGGAGAGTTTGGGTTCTTCCAGTTTATCAGAATAAGTCTGCGTGCCAACAGTGTAGTGAATGCAATCACAATTTGTTTGTCTTTCTCCACTTTAAGCCCCTGGAAGAACCCCAAACACAGCTGTTAATGGGTTAGGAGGGATTGTGAGTCCAAGGCTGTCTGACAGGTAATTAAAAATTTTTGTCCAGAATAATGTTAATTTGGTGCAGGCCCAGACCATGTGACCCAGTGAGGCTGGGGCTTGGTTGCAATGTTCGCAGGTTGGATCATGTCCTGGAAACATTTTGGAGAGTTTTAGTCGAGACAGATGTGCTCGATATATAATTTTGAGTTGTATAATTGTATGCTTTGCATATGGAGCTTGAGTGAATTCTCTGCATTGCTACTTTCCACTCCTTTTCTGATATATTAATTGAGAGGTCTTTTTCCCAGTGTCCTCTTGGATCTTTGAAAGGGAGGGATTGTAAAAGGATTTTATATATTGTAGAGATGGAGTCTAACTCCTTGAAATTGAGCAATAATTTTTCCAGCATGGATGAGGGTGCAAGATGAGGAAAATCTGGAAGGTTCTGTTTAACAAAGTTCCTGATTTGAAGATAGTGAAAGAAATGTGTAGCTGGAATGTTAAATTTGGAATGTAATTGTTCATAGGATGCAAAGACGTTGTCTATATAAAGATCTCTAAGCAAGTTAATTCCAAATTTTTCCAGATATTAAAACTGCATATGTTTGTGAAGGTTGAAAGAGGTGGTTCTCTTGCAGAGGTGCCACAGATAGAAGCTTCTCCGTCTTAAAATGCTTTCTACATTGGTTCCAGATTCTAAGTGAGTGGAGCACAATTGGGTTATTAGTGTATTGCAGATAACGTGAGTTTATTGGAGCACAGAGCAAGGAATACAAAGAAGTTTATTGCGGTCCAAGCCTGTGTATGTTCTTCTATTTGTGTCCAGGTTCTTATCGCCTGTATATTTGCTGCCCAGTAATAAAACTGGAAGTTAGGTAGAGCCATGCCACCTTCTGCCTTTTGTCTTTGTAGGGTCGCTCTTTTGATGCGTGGATGTTTTGAATTCCAAATAAATGAGGTTATTGTTGAATCTAATTGCTTAAAGAATGATTTATTAATGTATATTGGGATGTTTTGAAATAAAAAGGAGCTTAGGAAGAATATTCATCTTAACAGTGTTAATTCTTCCAGCTAGTGTGAGATGAAGGGTTGACCATCTATGCAAGTCTTGTTTAATTTTTCCATGCAGACTGCGAAATTTTGTTGATAAAGAGCTTTATGTTTACTTGTGATGTTTACCCCGAGGTATTTAAACTGTTCTGCAATGATAAAAGGTAGGGTGTCTAATCTAATATTATATGCTTGAGAATTCACTGGAAAGAGTACACTTTTATTCAGATTAATTCTGAGACCAGAGATCTTTTGAAATTCTGTGAGTGCTGCTAAGACTGCAGGCACAGAATTTTCTGGGTCCGATATATACAGTACCATGTCATCTGCATATAAGGAGATTTTCTGTTCCAGTCCTTCTCTGCTAATCCCCTTTATCTGATCAGTATTTCGACAATGTATTGCCAGTGGTTCAATGGCAATCGCAAACAGCAGTGGTGACAAGGGCATCCTTGTCTAGTGCCACGTTCTAGTTTAAAGTAGTCTGAGCAAATGTTGTTGATGCAAACTGAAGCTTCTGGGTTAGTATACAGTAATTTAATCCATGCACAAATGTTCGGGCCAAACCCAAACTTCTCCAATGTAGTAAAAAGGTATTTCCATTCAATCATGTTGAATGCTTTTTCTGCATCCAATGATAATAATATTTCTGGGGTGTTTGGTTTAGTTGGTGAGTATATTACATTAAACAGGAGTCGAAGATTTGAAGATAAGTGTCGGCCCCTAATAAATCCAATTTGGTCTTGTGATATTACAGAGGGGAGCACTTTCTCCATCCTTCTGGCTATGATTTTAGAGAGTATTTTAACGTCATTATTCAGAAGTGAAATTGGTCTGTATGATGCACAGTTTTTAATGGGTTAGGAGTGATTGTGACACCAAGGCCACCTGATAGACATTCAAAGATTTTTGCCCAAAACAATGTTATTTTGGTACACACCCAAAACATTTGGCCCATTGAGGCTGGAATTAGATGGCAACATTCACAGGTTGAATCTTGCCCTGGAAACATTTTGGATAGTTTTGATTGAGATAAATTCACTCAATAGAAAAATCTAAGTTGAATAATTGAGTGCTTTGCGCATATGGAGCTTAAGTGTATTCTGTGCATGGCTGCCTTCCACTCCTTTTCTGAAATGTTAAGTGAAAGATCCTTTCCCCATTGTGCCGTGGGATCTTTGAAATGAAGAGACTTTAAAAATGTTTTTATAAATTGTGGAGATGCTATCTTAATCTCCAAGAATGATAAATATTTCTTCTGGATTAGAAATAAGTGGAAGGTGAGGAAAGTTGGGCAGGTTCAGTTTAGCAAAGTTTCTAGTTTGAAAGTAGTGGAAAAATAGTGTTGATGAGAAGTTAAATTTGAAGCTTAATTGCTCATAGGATGCAAAACATTATTAATGCATAAGTCTTTCCAAGCATTAAACACTGTGTATGTTTGAAAAGGTGGAAAAAGGTGGTTGTCATGTAGAGGAGCAACAAATAAGTGCTTCTCTGCCTTAAAGTGCTTCCTACATTAGTTCCTTATTCTGAGTGAATGAAGGACAATGGGATTATTATTGTATTCATAATAATTTGTATTTACTGGGGTCCAGAGCAGGGAATATAAAGAAGTACTGCAAGATTTTAATTCTATTGCAGAACAGGCTTGTGGATATTCATTGATTCTTGTCAATGTCCTGAGGCCTCATGTATAAACGGTGCGTATGCACAAAAATGTTGTATATGCCCGTTTCCACTCTCAAATCGCGATGTATAAAACCTAAACTTGATGTAAAGCCACGCACATTTCCACCCATCATCAAAGCAGTGCTTTTGTTCTAGTGTGGTTTCCCTTTCCTTTTTAGATCCACATCCCTGATGCGGCTTTATCAAATACACTAAAATTAACCACATATTGTCCATCCATCCATCCATTGTCTAACCCGCTGAATCCGAATAGGGTCACGGGGGTCTGCTGGAGCCAATCCCAGCCAACACAGGGCACAAGGCAGGAACCAATCCTGGGCAGGGTGCCAACCCACCACAGGACACACACAAACACACCCACACATCAAGCACACACTAGGGCCAATTTAGAATCGCCAATCCACCTAACCTGCATGTCTTTGGATCGTGGGAGGAAACCGGAGCGCCCGGAGGAAACCCACGCAGACACGGGGAGAACATGCAAACTCCACGCAGGTCTCCTAACTGCGAGGCAGCAGCGCTACCACTGCACCACCGTGCCGCCCAACCACATATTGTTTATTAGTTTAAGGCATCTTATTGCAATTAACCTGTAACAATATAATGGTCCACAGAATGGCCAAATTATTCCAAATACCATAGCTGCTTTAGCGTTGTTTAACTCAATGCACCACTCAGAGTATTTATCCCACTGTTTCTGAGTGTGGAATCACAGCTCAACAGCAGCTGATCGGAAAGAGAATTATTGGTATACAGCATCAAGCACATACTGCCTCAGCCATGCACACTGCCTATTGAGCTGCTCTCAGACGGCAAACGCTTCACAGGCTTTCCTGTACAGACCTCATGGTTCAGAAACAGTTTCAACCCAAGAACTATAAATGCACTGAATCAGTCCAGCAGGTGCTCCTGGTAGAACTGTTTGTACTTATTAGTACAATCACCTCACTGTAAACTTGCGATAGTTATAATATTGCACAACCTGAACCACTTTATAAAGAGCGTATTTGCATATGATGACGATATAATTTTTAAGATGAAATGCAGCAAAATATGTTTATTACATTATACAGATAAAATGTTAACATAATTTAAATAATCTATATTGTTAATAAATAAACATGTGCGGACACGGTGGCGCAGCACTAGCGACGATCTGGTACCCCGTTCAGAGATTGTTCCTGCCTTGCACTGTATTCTTGCTGGGGCTGGCGCGACACTGGAAGAATAGATGGATAGAATAATTAAACATGTACTATGAAGATACAGTATTTCAGTGTTCCTTAAATGTTTTGAAGAATCGTGTTCTAAGCTTACAGATGGCTTAATATCTATTACAGAACTGATTGTGTGGCGATTGGTTACTGGAGAAAGAAAAGGAAGGACAGGAATTTGGGGGTTAGTACGTTTGAAAGAAACAGTACTGCAGCAATAAATTACTTCATCGAAGGTCACGCACGGAGCCACAAGCATCTTGCGAGAGGCAGAAACAATCTCTGGATAGGACGCAAGCTTGTCACTATCACTGTGCCACTGTATTCCCATGTTTAATAACATGCTTAAACTCCTATCATCATGAAAATGATATCAAGTATACATCTCAGTATTTTAATTAATCAGAGAGCTGTAATATCACAAATGCAATGGATTCTATGTCGTGTTGGGGGAAGAGAAAGCCAGTTTAAGAAGCACGTAGTAGAACATATACAAAACAAAGCATTTAACGTGCTACTTTAGTTACGATAGTATTTGAGAAACTAGTAAGTTAAATGATTTTAAGATGAACTTTATGATGTTATACTTTAAAGACAAAATAAACTACATGATTAAAGTGGCCATTTCGAGATTAAAGTTGACTTTTCAAGCTTTTTACCCACTGTGTGTCTATTTTTTTCTTTTCTCTGTACCCTAATACGCTTTCATATGACACTCAGACGGTGAGCTACGACTTGCCTTTTCACGGTGACATTGCTATATGACAACTTCTTTTTTTATTTCGGGTACTGTGCGACTTTGTGAACTTGAGCATTCAAGTTTCTCCAACACTCTATGTCACTCGATCAACTTCCTTTTGTTGTTTATACCACTGTTAAAACCAACAAATAGTATGTTTTTCCTTGCCTCCACTTGGTATTCGCTGAAATTCTTCTATTCTCCCCCGTGCTTTTGCCATTGCCTTTTCACAAAACACTGAGTGATATTTGTATTGATTTGCATATTCAAAGAGGCATGATCCTGGGAAGAGTCTGGATTGGCAGCAGGTGCATGCACATACGTTACTTTTCACGCTGGCCGGGATTTATATAGCGGAAGAACATGTAAGTTGGAGAACACACAGATTTATGCATCTGGATTTTTTTGTGAGAATACACATTTCCGCTTTTGTGCGTACGCTATGTTTTAGTGTGAATTCTACGCATGCTGTTATGCTTGAGGCCCCAAGTCTTTATGGCCTGTATATTTGCCACCCAGTAATAAAACTGAAAATTAAGTAGTGCCATCCCCCTTCTGCTTTATGTCATTGTAGAGTTGCCCTTTGGATGTGTAGGTGTTTAGAATTCCAACTAAATAAGGTTATAATTTAATCTAATTTCTTAAAAATAATATTTGTTAATGTATGTGGGTATGGTTTGAAATAGATAGATAGATAGAAATTAGGGCCTTTTTGTAACTACTAAATGGCCCATTTGTAACCTACAGGGAACATTTGTACCTCTAGTAGGGACATTTTGTAACTTTAAGGCAAATTTGTACCACAGTACAGGGAACATTTGTAGCTTGTAGGGCCTTTTTGTAACACAAGTCAGGCTCTTAAGTAACAAGCCAAAAAAGGGTAATTTTGTATCACAATTGGCACTTTTGTAACACAAAAAGTTGACTTTTTAAAAAATATTTTTCTATTTATATTTGTTTTAAACATTAATCTTAACCTTATTAGGTTCCTGGTTTTAGCACATTGTTCGTTGAAAGGCTATAGCACCATAATACTTCATGCTGGATACACTACAGTTTTAATACACAGATAGATGTGAATTTTTTTAACTTTACAGACATATTTAACTTTTATATTGAGTCATTAATGTCACTCCTACAGCCTCACCTTCTTTCCTATTCTCTTCACTGCCAATATGAGATGAGATGGACTGTTAGGCCGAGCTCTAATTCTGATGGATTGTTGTTCAGGTCTTGATGTCTGATACATGAGTTGAGATCTGAGGCTTTCAAATTTTAAAAGTCAGTGTGTTGAGCTGGTAAATTCCATGTTGTATTTGTGTATTTTTGTGATTGAGGGCACACCTGTAAACATCCTGAAGTCTCACAAAGACGGGGCTGATTGGGCTGAATTTCTGCTTTTAAAAAGTTTGTTGCTTAAGTAATTTCAATTTGTAGTAAATTTTGCTTTCCCTCTGATGCTTGCAGGAAGATGCAACTTCAAGAAAGAGAAATTTATCAGGAGGATTAGGTTCCCACAAAAAATATTAATAATGATTAAAAATGTTGTAGTTTTATGTGAAAAGTAGGAAATCAAAGGCCTAGTAAATTAATGTGAGTTTTATAAAAAGTAAAAGAATGAATATAAGGAATCCTAGCAATAATGATTGATTGCTAACAACATATGAAGGTTTTCTTATTAACGCACAGTAAAATGTCAGTGGCCTAACACAAATCTGATTTATGTCTTGAGTTGTTTCTGCTCCTCTCTAAGGCCCTACCACACGACCACTGAGACTGCTTTATGTATGTAACACTCCACTGGGACTCAGACTAAATAGTTTTAAATGCAAAAAAGTAAATTAAAACTTTAATTGTGACAAGCCTTGTGCAAATGTGGCCAGCACCTGGTTATATTAAGTTATTGATTAATACAACTTACTGAAAACTAGTGGGATTTTTGAATTTCTTTTATTCTTCACTGTAATGTATGGTCACTTCAATCAGGGTACCTTGAGTTACAAAGTTTCTTTTCCATGTTCTTTGACTGGTGCTGTACTCCCAAAACATATAGAAGTGCAATCACAGAATGTCAGGCAATGACTAATACTGTTTAAAGTCAAATTTGTAAAATTGAAATTTCAAATGAAACAACCCTCTTCCCTGCACTAAACATATTTCTTTTTTTAGTAAAATTAATGTATATTTTTATAATGTAATAGTCCATACCAGACTAAAGTAGATGCTTTATACACTCCATCAAACAATCACAAACAAAATAAAATAGAACAAATAATACAAAGACACAATTCAGGAAAAATTATTTTTATTGAACAAACTATTATGACTACAAATGTCAGTGCAGTTTTTTATTAAACATAACAATTTTCATAATAAGGAAACATTTAATTCAAAATACAATAATGAGTCAACAAACTGAACACATGTTAAAGCCAAACATACATTTGAAAACTTGTGATTCTAAAGTACTACTGGTTCCTTTTTCTACGTTCATATTTTATTCTTGTCAGAATTTGTGTGATATGAAACTTGTCTAACATCTCCCTCCCTTCAGGGCAGCTGCTTAAAGCTTTTTTCACCCTTTGTTGTGATATTGGGCCCGATGCTATGATGCTGTGGCACTTCTCTAATATTACACTGCATTCTGAAGAATTGAATTTCCCCTTTATGGTGCTGCTTCTGGAGGACTGCATTTCTGATGTAGAAGGGGGGTCTTTAAACATCCTCCACACTCTTTCTTTGAGGGATTCAGTGTCTTGCGGAAGATGATTCTCTTGACATGAAGAGGTAGAAGGTTGCTCAGAAGAAATCTCTTTCCTCAGACGATCGTAGATTTTTCTCTCTCCAATCTGTGTTAGGGTTTGGTCACCTTGTATTTTAATTTTTATTAGATCTAAAGTTGTTTTTAGATTCAATTTCTTCTTTAAACATTTCATGAATTAGATCCATACACTCCTCATTCAAACTAAATTGCTGATTCCTGATGATGACTTATTTTGAGACACAGACTGAAATTCACCTTCTGGTTTTTCACTTGATTTTGACTCTTCATGTCTTTCACCTCTCATTACACGAGAATGCCGTTTAGCAGCTGCTACTGAAGTTTGCTCCCTCTCTACCAGTCTGTAGCATTTGTTTGTGGTCTCAACTCTATGACACATCAAATCAGCCAAATTTGATTTCATGTCTGGATGACTTTGATGAACTACAGAAACTGCTGTCTTTCTGAAGAGGGTACAAGTGATGTCCCCATTCAAACCACTTTTTCTCCAGATTGACTGAACTGCTCTAGATACCTGCCCACTTTGAAGTTGTTCTCCAGTCCAAGTAATAAAAACAAAGCCTGGTTACTCTCTGCATCTAATAACTATTTGTGCACGCACTTTTTTAGCAAAAATGTTTAGCTAATTAAATAATGTGGGACTTAGAATGACTTTTTCAGGGCCCTGTGTAAATGCAGTCTTGTGTTTGCTAACAGATATGACATAATAGTTATTTACATGTCGATTGCCAGAAAGTTGAGCCATGGTCATATTAGCCAGCACACCAGATCTGTTTGCATTATTAAGTACAATCTCGGTTAAAAGAAAATCATGTACTAAGACATAATCGGACTGTGTAATAGGTTTTTCATTATCACTATTAAAGAAACCAATCAGTTTTATAGCAGTTGTGGCAGGTTCACTTTTTTCAAATGTTTCAATCTCAGCAGGGGTAATCACTTTTTTCAAGTCCTGGTCCATCTTTTCTAAGCCACGTTTAGTGCTTTCCTTTCTATAAGAACAAATCCAACATCCCACACAATCTTTCATACTGTGGACAGTCTGTTTTTACTTTCAGAAAGCTCAATTACCTCCCCTGTTTCTTCCTGCTTTCATTACTCATAAAATGCTCACTTTCCTGAATTTCAGAGTTTTTTTCTTCACTTATCGCAATGGAACTAACTGCATCATCAGATGTATAATATGATTCTGCTATATCTTCTTCATTGTTTGGTACTGATCTATCAGGAGTTTTCTTGGCTTTGTTTACCTTTCTTTGCCTGCTTACACTACTAAGCAGCAGTTTGTATTGGTCAGAAGTTTTATCAAGTTTGTGAAATTTCATTAAGTGAGGTGGCATTCTTTTGACTAATGACAGGCAACCTTCAACAGGACATTGCCTGTGGGTATGATAATCTTTTAGGGTAGCTTTTTTTGGTTTAGAAAAACTATATGGTTTTCTTAATTTAAACTGCTGCAAAGCAGTCCGTGCAGTTTCTTTTCTCCAATTGTGCACTAAACGCAGATGGCGCGGTAAATGAACAACACAAGCATCACAGGTAGGGATAGGACATTTTTTTTTAAATCGATGAAACTTTATTTTTTCATTAGTATTGTTTAATACTTCACTACTGTTTTTTTGAAAACAGCTTGGGGTATCTTTGTTGTTTTGCTCATCACTAAATAGCAATTCATATATGTTGTCCTCATTTATTATCTTCATTCTTTTTGGCTTAGATGTTGAGATGATATTATCCTCACATGTTGAGTCAGATTGTTCTGTTTTAAACATATCTTCACTGTCATTATGACCCAAGTAGTTCTCCTCCATAGTTTACTTTCTAGAAGCCAAAAGGAAAAAAAGATTTCAAATTATTGTTTAAAATATTGATTGCTTTTAATACAACAACACAGGCCTAATGCCACAAAATTAATTTATATATGGTATTATAATAAATTAGAGGCAATTTCAATGCACTTAAGTTACATTTTTTAAATATTACATCTGTATTTGTGTGTAATCAAAGGTGATTCCCTAATTTGTGAAAAAAGATGTATTATATACAACTTGAATACATTTTTAAAACAATTTAAAGCAGACAGGACAAAATAAGATGTGAAGAAAGTCTCAGGGTCTCCATAAACATTAACAAACATGGACTAAATCATTTAAATCATTCAGTGGTAGCTTTGAGGAAAGTGTTTTACAAAACTGTGAAGAATTTTGTCTACTCTGGTAATATCCATACAGATGTGGAAGGAAACATATGTCTTTTTTATTATTTATAAAGTAAAAGAAATTAAATTCAAAACAGAATATGTGTATTGTCCAGTGGCATGATTACTATTTTATGAATCAAAGTCAAGTAGCCATTTAGTTAATGTATGACCTCCTGACTGACCACACACTGTGAGCCTCAACGTATTTAAGGATGACATCCTATAGGTGTAATGTGTGCACTTAGAAACACAGATATCAAATATCTCAATCCAAGTGTCTTTATGGAGTCCTCTGCACGCCATGTTACTCTCGTGTGATTTTTCCCCAGTTTGATACACCAATTGCAAAACAACTGGAATGGTACTTACAATTCTATTTTTTTATTTCTTTAAGAATTACATTAAATCTAGGTGTGGCAATGTTTTGTTTTATAAAACCATGAACTAATTAGAATAAAAAACACTTTTACTCTGAAAATATAACATTTGAAGAACTAAAACATAAGTTCACAAACTTTCTTTTAAAATTCCACACAATTGCTATTCGAGATGATGAGACGTCTTAAACAGCTGAAAGTCACCTTGTGTTAAAGGCCCCCACAGGATATCTGATGGTGGTCTCCTTTCACTTTGCTGTGTGTCTGTTAAATGCTTTTTGATTTTTCCTCTATTTCAGTCTGATTCTTTGCTATTGACACCACATCCATACTGAATTGTTTCTACTAACCTGTGCAAATTGTGGTTCCCAAAACTCTGAAGCTGTGTCTCCTACAAGAATACAGTATCTGAAAAAATTAATTAGATATATTGTTAATTTTCTGTTCTTTACATTTCCTGACAAATTACAGAATATGTGAAATTTAAATTATTTCATTTGTTCATCCGCTCATTTACAAAACCTGCTTATTCAAGTTTACAATCACAGTCATTTTAACTTGTACAATGTAACATTTAAACATTTTTCTTAAGGCAATGTAAAAAATGCGATTTAGTCTAAAGATTGATTTCTCCACTAAGCTATTTAATTAGAGAACTCATTTTTCTATAACGAATATCATCAAATGGCAGAGTGTCTCAGTAATGGTGCTCCTGCCTCATAGCAAGGAGACCAAGGTTTATGTCCCAAGTGCCCTGCACAGAGTTTGCATGTTCTCTCCATGTTCATGTGGATTTACTCCCACAGTCTAAAGACATGCAGGTTAGGTGAGTGGGTAATACTAAGCTGGCCCTGATATGTGTGTGTGTGTGTTCTCACTGTGAAGGACTGGCATAGGCTTCAGCTGTCCCCTACCCTATAAGTCAGTTAGGAAGGTGGCTGGATGGAAAACTTGATTAGTATTGGATTTTGTTATAGCTTTACCTTATGCTTCAAATGCATATATTTCTGCATTTTTAAACAGTGCACTGTTATTAATAAAACCATAAGAAGCAGGTTAAGTAAAAGAATGAAAGGACAAATTTGATTAATTAGTTCACATCACAATGCTTCTTAATTATATACAGTAATACATTACATGCACAAGTTAATTATGTACAAAAAAACACTTGAACAATGCACAGAAAGTAGAAAACATGAATAATCTTACCTTATATACGATGGCGAAGATCAATGAAACTTCCAAGTTTTCGCAGGTCTTCATCCAGTGTGCTTGAAAACTCGCACCAGAGGTCATTTAATTCACTTCATAGCAAGATTAACACGGCCAGCTTTATTTTATAAGATGCTAACGGAATAAATCATATTTGTTATATATGTATGTATATTATTTATAGGTGAAAAGGCTCCATTTCTCGATATCCAAGCAAGACTCTTCATACCCTGAAATCCATTTTTCTGCATATCAAAACTATCAGTTTATATTTCATATAGCGCCTTTTGTAGGCAGAAAAGAAACCATGCTAACAAAGAACATCACAACACAAATATATTTATTATTAAAATAAAAAAAAATATTTGTACATGACCATTACGTAAAAGCACATTGATTCTGTAAAACAAACCAGTAAAAATAAGAGACATTTAAAATTAATAGGCAAAAATGTCTACTCATTAAACATATCACGCAATATTCTGAAAAGGATTAAATATTAAAATCATGTACAGTATAGTACAACGGTAACAGAAAAAAATAGAACCATCTAGTGGGTGCTACACCGGGCGCTAAGTGCTTATAAAGACGTCCCAACGTGTATTATCTCTTGCGAGTTTTTGATGAAGTGCCGCTAGAATAAAAATAGAACCATCTAGGGGGCGCTCCACCGGGAAATGAGCGCTCATAAAGCCGTCTTAACATGCATTATCTCTTGCAAGATTTTGCTGAAGTGCCGCTACTTGAATGGATTGTTTTCTGCTCATCACGGACCATCAAAACGATCAGGACGTTCAGAGACATTTATGTACTAATACATAAACGATACCCAGCTGCTAAAAACTGATCAGTTCTTCCAAAATATGCTTAATTAAGAATAAAAGATAGAAATGCTCCCAAAAGTATTTTTTTTTGCTTTCTGAGCAGATAAAAGAAGATAATTACGATTTAAAAAGGAAAGACGATACATCAAAACACCCTTTTTCAATAACTAAAGGTTATTAAGTGTCACCATTAATTAAATCACGATTTATTATAGATTTAAAATGTGGAACATTAGTAACTGGGGCAGTTAAAATTAAAAAAAATTCATAACTTTAAAAATATAAAACCAAATTGCACAATACTTTGCACATGTCTTGATACATGTATTATCACATTTTTTGAAAAAATCAGCGCGATCGGTCATGTGGATCAGGAGTAAAATAAAATCTAAATTCAAACACCTTTTCCACTTCACGCTGGATAACAGGTCGACCTGATGGCTAATACCCTTCAGGGCGTTTTTTGGACGATCATGATCGGCAATTTGGGCGGTTGTTACAGACTTAGATAATTATGTGTCATTAATAAAACATGTGTCTTCTGCGAGATAACTGAAACTTTTTTACTTTTATCTTTTTTTCTGACAGAATCAACGGGTAGGGATATTTTGTACCATGAGCGAGAAAAACATGCAGTTTTAAAAAAACAAACAAACTGTTCAAGAAAAAAATATGGGAAGATTGAAAAGCAGAGATGAATTAATACAAATGGCACAAAATCCACCATAAAACACCATTTTTATTTTTTTAGGAGCCCAAAAGAGAGATCGGTACAAATGTTCCTGACGAAGCATCTAAAGATAGATAGCTAGATAGACTTTAAGTAATTGAACACTATTATTTAAGATTTGATAGACTTTATCTTTGAAGACAACAAAATTGTCTTTAAACCTTGGGTCAAATAATGTTGACTTTTGAGAACCAACTGCAGAGGGTGGTCCTCATACCTCTGTCTTATGTCATTTTTTTTATTTTCTTTAAGTTGCTGGCTCAAGCTGCCATAACTTTGATCATCTGTCAAATGAGAAAAAATCTCCCATGTTAACAGTAAAAGAGGAGAGAGTGGTGGTATGCTTTTCACCACTAAGGGCATTAGTAAAAGAGCTTAATGGACTTGAAATATCTCTTACAGCCTCAAGAACTGCAGTGTCTTTTGGCATGAGGTGCCATTTTTTCCTGTTGTCTACTAGAACTAAGCAGACAGCTTGCTGCTGTTCTAACAATCTCTCATTTCATATGTTGAATCCCAGCATGTTAGCTCACCACAAATTAGTTTGTGTTTGGGTATCTCTGTAAGTCCTTTTGTTTCATATTCAACTGCACATTTTTGGAGACCTGCTGAAAGCTGACATAGTTTTACTTAATCTTGAGAGGGCTGCAGACACAGAAGGTATATCTAGGCCATTGTGAATTGCAAGCTGCAAATTGTGCCCAAAGCAGAGGAGTCATGTAAGATTTCTTGAAATGTTTTTTTGTTTAGTGAGGCATTTTCAGTTGTGATCTCAGCCATTTTTGTCATGTCCAGCTGCCATTCACCCCGAATAACCTCCTCTAAGGCTTCCCATAAACTTTCTCCTGTGTGCTCCGAGTTAAGCCCAACACAGCCAAAACACCAGCTTTGCTTGTCCCAGGACCATGTAATAAACTGGAGAGTTACTGCCATGCAGTATATGTTGAGGCAGACCTGCTGGATCACAGATCAGTTGTGGCTGAAAAGTAAGGCTTCTGTGTAAGACTCTTAATTACTTTATGTGGAAACAAAAAGTAAAGTACAAGGATTTCAGTGTATATGGAATTATTTCTCGAAGAAAGACAATATCTGTTATTTTAGTTGTTGCACAAGCTGCTGAAATCCAGATTTTTCAACAGTACACATATGTATTCTGCAACTGCCCTGTTTAATCTCTTGGCCTCAGGTGATTTTATTTCATACTTTGATGCTGTGCAAATACAGCTGGTAGGGTAGGCTGTGATTGTGAAGAGCCTTTCTCCTCTTTTTTCTGATAATAGGACAAACCATTTATTAGTGTTATATCTATAGCATGTTTATTTTAAGATAATTAATTTTATCTATGTCTTAAAAAAAGTATATCAGTCAAAACATGTAACATAAGATATGAAATAACATATAGCCTTTGTAATGGAGTTCAAAACCATTAAATTATAAACTTCTAAAATATTACACATTATAAATTGTCATATACCACTGTATTTTAAACTCTTTAGGGGCAAATTATTTTTTTTTTCATTTTGGCCAAAGGCTGAATATTTTTTCCAAAAAACTTAGTTTTCTGAAAAGCACACAAAGCAATGTCTTCACACATAAATCAACACAAAACATCTGTTGCTGCATGCTGTGGCTGCTGTCACTGCCTGTTTACCATCTCTGGCAGTGGGCAAAGTCTGCTAGCTGCCAGGCCATTTTCACATGGCGCTGTGCATCAGCTGCCTGACCATCTTCGCACGGCAGGAAGGCAGTGGTGGCAGCCGTCACAGTGCAATGCAATTATTTTTGATTCACGTGTTTATAAAGTAGATAGAAACAGAACACATATTCATCACTTTGAAATGCCTTTTATATGTTGTGTTAAAATCAAATGATTTCTAACAATTGCAAGACTCTGGACATTTACAGTGCTCACATGATCTGAAAAGACTACTATGGGAACTGAACGCATCTGGTAGGTAAAAATAATTGCTGATTGTTGTTTTAATCTGGGAAAGACTTAAACTACATGTAAAAAATACACGTCAGATCTTTACTTCAATGGCAACAGGCACATACATATATTTCCTGAATTAAAAATATAACAACTACCTTTTGAAACTCTGTGTACTGTGTTGCATAACCGGTCCTTTAAATGTTTGGATAAATTGATAGTGTTTCCCCGCTTGATCTGTAATCTGTACTGTGCAGTAGCACAACTTGCATACAGGTGTGCATGAATCCTTAGGTTTACCACCTTTATTTGGCACAAAGCCAGAGTATTTCCAGACAACGCTACAGTTGTCTATTAAAGAGAGAAAGCTCTCACACCACTGAGGTAGCCATATTCATAACGACGTGTGTAACACTCAGGCATTGCAATGCACACAACATTAGGGCATACTGGTAGCGGCGTATGTAAAATCGATACCATAAAAAATTAATAGTGAAACCATTTTATGGACAATGGAATCAATACCATTGATACTCAATATTGTTTTGTATTTATACAATTTTCATTCAGTTATGTGGCTGTCAGAGTTAGTTCAGAGTTTAACTACAATTACTTTATTAACCTCATTGTGGTATATTAACAACTTCATTAATAGAATTGCCATTAGGTTTTGACGTTGAGTACTGTCAACATACAAATTAAAATTTATTAACTAAATATTAAAGATCTCTTAAAAATGGCATATAGAGGTAGAGAAGAATTGGTCTAAGTACTCAAGTCAGAGGAAAATCATACTGTATATGCTCAAGTTTTACTGTCATCATACCCATGCATACATTTAACATAATCTTTATATATAATACGCTACTGTGGCTGTTTGTTTGTCTGTCCAGGATTTTAAATCACCTGTAGCTAGCAAACCGTTTGACCTATTGACCTGATATTTGGTACATATATACTACGTGACTATATCTACTATCCACTTTCGGGTGATGATTGACTTCCAAGGTCATTCCTCTTTTTGTTTTTATTTTATTGTAGAATCAACTCTCAGCAGCAGCCAGCAGGACGCCATCACTTACCCTACCTCTTCATATCTTAAATCATTCATTATAATATGAAAAGATGCCAATGAAAGAAGAAAAGAAGCAGGCCACTAGGGTGGAGAAAAGAAGAGCTGCTCAGGAAGCGTCAAGCACATCAACCTCTGAGCAAACAAAAGCTAAACGTACGGACAAGCTATGAATGCTCAAGTCAAGTGTATTCACTGCATGTTATGGTGTAGTGTGCCGTAACTGGTAATAAAAATAAACAAATGAAAAACAGAATCTGACAGTCCAGGGGCCTAATGCATAATGGCGTGAGTAGAATTCGCACTATAACATGACGTAAGCACAAAAGCGGAAATGTGCTTATGCACAAAAAAATCCAGATGCATAAATTTGTGTGAACGTTGGCTTCCACATTCTTCCGCTACATAAATACCGGTCAGCGTGAAAATTAACGCATGTGCACACGCCTGCTGCCCCACCCCAACTCCTCCGAGAATTAAGCCTCTTTGAATATGCAAATCAATATAAATAGCCCTTAAGCTCAGTGTTCTGTGAAAAGGCAATGGCAAAAGCACGAGGGAAAATAGAAGAATTTCAGCAAGTACCAAGTGGAGGCAAGGAAAAACATACTATTTGTTGTTTTTAACAGTGGTATAAACAACAAAAGGAAGTTGATCAAGTGAAATAGCGTGTCGGAGAAACACGAAAGCTGAAGTTCACAAAGTCGCACAGTGCCCGAAATAAAAAAGAAGTTGTCACATATCAAAGCCTCAGTGAAAAGGTGAGTCGTAGCCCACTCCCTGAATGTCATATGAAAGCTTATTAGGGTACAGAGAAAAAAAAGCACACAGTGGGGGAAAAAGCACGAAATGTCAACTTTAATCTCGAAATTTCCACTTTAATCACATAGTTTATTTTGTCATTAAAGTAGAACATCATAAACTAAATCTTAAAATTGTTTAATTTACTAGTTTCTGAAATCCCATCGTAACTAAAGTAGCAAGTTAAATGCTTTGTTTTGTATTTGGTCTTCTATGTTCTTTGTATGTGTGAATCACTACGTGCTTCTGGGCTTTCTCATCCTCCGACAAGACACAGAATCCATTACATTTGTAATATTACAGCTCTCTGAATAATTAAAATACTGAGACGTATACGTGATATCATTTTCATGATGATAGGAGTTAAAGAATGTTATTAAACATGGGAAAACGGTGGTGCAGTGATTGTTCATGTCTCACGCAAGATGCTTGCTGCGCCTTGCGTGACCTTCGATGAAATACTTTATTGTAGCAGTACTGTCTCTTTCAAACATACTAACCTCCAATTGCTGTCCTTACTTTTCTTTCTCCAAATACGCAATCGCCACACAATCAGCTCAGTAATAGACGCTAAGCCATCTGTAAGTTTAGAACGCCGATTCTTCAAAACTTTTAAGGAACATTGAAATATCTCCGTAGTACAGTACATGTTTAATTATTCTATCCATCTGTCCTTCCAGTGTTCCAGCAAGAATACAGTGCGAGGCAGGAACAATCCATGGTTGGAGTACCAGCGTTTCACTAGTGCAGCGGCACCGTGTCCTCATATGTTTAATTATTAACAATATAGATTATTTAAATGAAGTTAAAGTTTTATCTGTGTAATGTAATAAACATATTTTGCTTCATTTCAAATTAAAAATGATATTGTGATCATATGTAAATACGTGCTTTATAAAGTGGCTCAGGTTGTGCAATATTATAACTGTATCGCAAGTTTACAGTGAGGTAATTGTACTTATAAGTACAAACAGTTCTAATAGGAGCACTTGATGGACTGATTGAGTGCATTTATAGTTCTTGGGTTGAAACTGTTTCTGAACCGTGAGGTCCGTACAGGAAAGGCTCTGAAGTGTTTTCTGTATGAGAGCAGTTCAATAGACAGCATGGCTGAGGCAGCGTGTGCTTGATGCTGTATACCGATAATTCTCTTTCTGATCAGCTGCTGTACAGCTTTGATTCCCCACTCAGATACAATGATATAAATACTCCATGTGGTGTAGTGAGAGTAATATGGAAAAAGATGATCCGCTGTGGTGACCCCTAACGGGAGCAGTTGAAAGAAGAAGAAGAAGGTGCAGTGAGAGTAACAACGCTAAAGCAGCTATTGTATTTAGAATAGTTTGACCATTCCGTGGACCATTATATTGTTACAGATTAATTACAATCAGATGCCTTAAACTAATAAACAATATGCAGTTAATTTCATTGTATTTATAAAGCCGCGTCAGGTATGTGGATCTAAAAAAGAAAAGGTAACCACACAGGAACAGTAGCACTGCTTTGATGCTGGGTGCCGCCAGTCTGCAAAACCGAGTGCAGAACTTGCGTATGCCAGGGTATGAGCTACCGTGGAAATGTGCGTGGCTTTATGCCAAGTTCAGGTTTTATACATCGAGATTTGAATGTGGAAACGTTCTTATGCAACATTTTTGTGCATATGCACCGTTTATACATGAGGCCCCAGGACTTGCAAATCACACAGAATTGTATGGTTAATCACACCAAAAAGGGCAATTACATCTAAAGTTACTTTGCATGCTAGTAAAATCGATTTGATTTGGGAATTTTTTCATGTAAAAGAGAATGAAGAACTTCATAAATAAATAATAATTCAAAATATCCAAAATACAAAAATAAAATTCATCCAACCTGGATCCCAAGGTGTTTCACTGTGTGGTGGGTGTGGCAACACGCTGTACTAGTACATGGTAACCAACAAGAATTGTGTGCCTTTTTGGATCTTTTCATATTTTTGATTTTATTTTCATTATTCTCTATTATTTCATTATTAAAGTTTGCCTCTGTGTGTTTTTTTGTTTTAAAAAGCAGTTTTACATTTTTAAAACTCCCTGTGATTTTGTTTATCTCTGAGTTCACAACACATAGTAAAAAACGAAAACAATCTAGAGAAACTGCTATGTGGTACAGTCTAAGAGCAACAGAGAAAAGAATGTGTTGGCTTGCTTTTGTTTATAGAATAACAGTTTTATGGGTTGTGGCACGCCCAGGAGGACCAGAGGAGGGCTTGTACCTCCTCCAGACCGTGAGGGGGCGTCCGTCCTGGTTGTGGTGGTGGCCTCGGGTAGAGGGAATGGAAGCCCAGCCCTGTAGGGGCCCGTGGCCACCGCCAGGCGGCGCCCCGCTGCCTGAGCAGCCCTGGAGCCCACTGCCAGACCATCTGCCACATCTGGCCGAGGCAGGAGCCCGGCCGGGACGCCCAGGAGGACCTGTACCTACACCAGACCACGAGGGGGTGTCCGCCCTGGTTATGTTGGTGGCCTCGGGTAAGGGGCATGGAAGCCCAGCCCTGTAGGGGCCCGTGGCCACCGCCAGGCGGCGCCCCGCCGCCTGAACAGCCCTGGAGCCCAGGACTTCCGCCACACCAGGAAGTGCTGGGGGGAAAACGACAGGGGACACCCGGACGGCTTCCGGGTGCGCAGCCGGCACTTCCGCCACACAAGGGCGTGCCTGCGGAGGAGTGCCGGGAAGCAGCTGGAGCCCATCCGGGTTCCCATAAAAGGGGCCACCTCCCAGCAGTCAAGGCGAGAGTCGGGAGGAAGGAAGACGGAGCTAGAGCGAGGACGGGAGGCAGCCAGGAGAAAGGCACCAAGACTGGAAGAGTGTGGCCTGGACTTTGGGGGATCGGTGCTGGAGGCCCTGGGGTGTGACTGCACGGTAGACTTTGTACATAGTAGTTGTAAAATAAACGATGTGTGGTGTAATTATGATGTCCGTCTGTCTGTGTCCAGGCCAGCGTTCACAGGGTTTTTCATAATCCTTGCAGTAATTTTACATATTAATCTACTTTATATTATCTTTTGCTCAAACAATATTTGCATGTAGGGAATCCATTCCTGGATGGGTTTATCCATTCTGGGAATTCGGGAATCCCACATGTCATTCCCTGGAATCCCAGGCTTCTGGGGATGGCACAGTGCACAGGCATTAAACGGTTTTAAAACGACCAACACTTATCTATACTAATAAAAGGCAAAGCCCTCACTCACTCACTCACTCACTCACTCACTCACTCACTCACTCACTGACTCATCACTAATTCTCCAACTTCCCGTGTGGGTGGAAGGCTGAAATTTGGCAGGTTCATTCCTTACAGCTTCCTTACAAAAGCTGGGCAGGTTTTATATCGAAATTCTACACGTAATGGTCATAACTGGAAGCTGTTTTTCTCCATTTACTGTAATGGAGATGAGCTTGAACGCCGTGGGGGCGGAGTTTCGTGTGACATCATCACGCCTTCACGTAATCACGCAGTACATAGAAAACCAGGAAGACCTCCAAAAAGCGCTGAAGAAAACATGCATTATATAATTTAGAAGGCAGCGAAACAATAAGAAGCAAGCGAGTGACATATACAACCATATTTATGAGTTCTGCTACTTCGGAAACAAAGCACGATGTAAACCTACACTTTAAATTAAGTTCATAGACAGGCTGCCGCTGGCGTTTGTAATTTAGTACCTGCCCATATAAGGCCGTCCGTCAGCGGCAATCCAATAGCAAACTCCCACTAAATATTCACGGGTGAAGGACTGTGCTTATGGAGAGGAAGATGAGATGGTCAGGGTGGTGTTTGGCACAAACTCAGCGAAACTGCGAGAGAAAGTTTTAAGTGCCAGGACTAAGGTAACATTAAATACAGCCATGGACATAGCACGAGATGGCACCAGCGCAGCTTGGAAACTTCGATGCATGTACACCGAGCGGCTCACGTGAACTGACGCAGTGCACAGATAAAAAGCAACAGTTCCAAAGAGTGCTGAACAAAAACCGAATTACACAATTGAAAAGGCAGCAAAAATATGAAGCGCCTGATGCATACAAGCATATTCATAAATCCAGCTACTGCGGAAACAAAGCACACGGTGGAAAAAGTTAATGTCCCGCTAAAGGAAGACAGTGTAAAAAAAAACCCGTGCATGCAGTGTGTCACGGCTCAGATAAAGAAGAAGACGAGCTGTTTATTGATGCAGTAAGAAACGAATCGATGAATGAAACCTGTCATCTTTACAACGATTGACAAACACGGAATGTAACTTGAACACAACACATCCTACAAATACGAACCTGATTGAAAGAAATAATGATAATCAATTCCTTGATGACAGCAACACTCAGTAACACTCACAAAACAAATACTGCATATTGACAGTCATGTTATGTTATTTTTAAAATGTTCCCTTTTCTTTTTCTAGCTTTTTAACACACTACTTCTCCGCTGCGATACACGGGTATATATATATGTATATATGTATCCCGATCTACATACTCGAATAATGGATACTTTATTCGCCATCAATGATTGTTTTGGTAAAGCCATACTCAGTGTATTCATTAGATGAACGGTAAAAAAGTAAGAGCGAGGGGAGGATGACTCATTGAACCTTGTGCATGTTTGGTAGCACATATCTGTGTGAGAAGCTCTTCTCAGTGATAAAGACTAATAAAACAGCACACAGGAGTCGCCTCACTGATGAGCACCTGCAATCCATCCTGAGAATCTCCACAACATAAACTGAAATAAAATAATTAACAAAACCGAAATGAAAAACTAAAACTAAATAAAACTATTAAAGTAACTGGAAAGACTAACTGAAATAAAATAATAATTTTCTAAAATATTTTTAGTTTTCGTTTTTGAATGAATATTCTTGCCGTTAGTCTTTAACCTTTGTAAGTTTAACTCTAAAACAGAATTTGTGGTGACAGAGCAAGCTGAATACAGGTATGTAAAGCGTGTGAAATAGAAAGCAATTTACGTACGTGCTGCCTTTCTTTGCGCTTGTTGTATATCAAGATGTATTTGAAACGGCTGAAATCAGAATGTGCTGGTCAACAAAACATTTACCATATGGACAGAAAAATCACATGAGTAATGTTTCAGTTTATTTCTCAGGTGACTGCTTTTGTCGATAGCAATTCACCTGCCACTTCAAGCACAGGAGAAATCATGTTTACTTTCTCATATACGAGGTATAGAGAAGTATATTAACATGAAAACATTCGACCTCAATATTTTGATGAATCTTGATGTTATAGACCAGTGATGGCGAACCATTTAGAAACCAAGTTCTCAAACTGCAATCCAAACCCCACTTATTTATCGCAAAGTGCCAACATGGCAATTTAACCTGAATACCACCTATAACTGAACACCAGCATAACCAAGGAGCTGGTGGTGGATTTTAGGAGGCCCAGGCCCCTCATGAACCCCATGATCATCAGAGGTGACTGTGTGCAGAGGGTGCAGACCTATAAATACCTGGGAGTGCAGCTGGATGATAAATTGGACTGAACTGCCAATACTGATGCTCTGTCTGTCTCTCTATCTACTGAGCTTTTAGTTTAGAAAAGCAACTCATACATTAACATCTTTTGTCTTAAAAGAAAAACATAATAACGGAGCTTTCAATGATACAAACAACTTTTTGTTGAAAGGTAAAAGTTTGCATTCGGTATGCTTTTGAACAATTAATGTGCTTTTGCTGTTGTATGCATGCTGATAATTTGTCTAACCTTGGCTCATACTTTGTAAGTTTGAGAGCAACACATGCAGCACTCAGGTCATCTGTTAGTCTGTTTCTGGTGTCAGATTTTATTTAATTCAAAGCTGAAAACAGCTGCCCACAAGCATAAGATGTTCCAAACAAAGTAAGGAAAGCAATCTTAAGTGCCTTGATTGACTTAAGATTATTTGGCAGAGAATTGCACACTTTAAGGATTTCATTTTCATAACTAACTGTGCTGTCCTTTGTCATCCCTTGATCCTCTCAAGTGTTTCATGCAGGTCTTCCCTATTAAGCTCCGCCCCCAAAGCTTCCATTATATATTACGGGGTCGTGGATCAGGTGTGGCGATTAGCAACTCCCGGCAATAATTACAGATGCGGACAACTCCTCACCTGTGCGCTTAAGCGAGGACTGCCCACATCACAAAGCTCCCGGAAACCGCTTTGGCCACTCTACCATAACCCTTTGCCGCTGAAAAGGCAATTATCTGTTAAAACTGGCCTTTTCAATTTTGAGCTGTGGACCCGCTATACCACATCCCCTCCAACCCCACCACGGGAATCACAGACTCAAAAGGCTGCAGTCCGTGCCGCACACTCAAGCAGCATGACAGGAGAGGAAGGAAGCGCTCCCATTGGGCTGCTGGGCAGAGGGGCGGATGATGTGAGAAAAGTCCTCCGGCACGCGTGAAGAGGGGGAGCGGTGAGGGGAGCAGCCCGGCCCTGCATTCCTCTGGCTTTATAGTAACGAACTCTGTGCTCGGGCGACGGCGCGCGTGCCCACTGAGAGGGCTCTGAGTGCCCCCTTTGGCACGCGTGCCATAGGTTCGCCACTACTGTTATAGACCTACCAGAGTCCAAAAATACAGTTTTTTGAAATGGTATGTGTGTGCACGTGTGTCTGTGTGTATATAAACACGATAACTCAAAAACGCAACTAGATAGATGGATGAAATTCGGCATTGTTTGTTACACTACAATTGTAAATGTGTATTTGGGCAAATACATCACCCGGAAGTGGTACTTTACCTGAACAAATTTTTTTTTTTTTACTCATGCAGCTGTAGAGTCCGATTTATTCAACTTTACTTTTATAATAATTGTTCAATATATTATTAATTTG
This sequence comes from Polypterus senegalus, assembly GCF_016835505.1. Lineage (NCBI taxonomy): Eukaryota > Metazoa > Chordata > Cladistia > Polypteriformes > Polypteridae > Polypterus > Polypterus senegalus. The sequence goes on from NC_053167.1 coordinate 67,647,578, forward strand.
ATTTGATTTGTTGTTGATGGTTCCTTAACGTACATAATATAAAAATATAATAATTTTCTTGTGGTTTACACCTCAAATATCCATCCCCATATCCAAGTATATAAGATAGTGTACGGGAGACCACTCCTGGTTTTTGAAAATAAAATGGCACTGATTGAGACACTGACTAGGTCATCATACAAGATCAGCATATTGTTGCTGACCAATCGCTTTTGCTTTAAAAACATTGTTTAACAATGAAGCGACACAAACAAAGGTAGGTAGGCGAAGAGAGTCTGCCAAGTGATGAAAAACTAAACATACTATGGGTTTTTTGTATTTATTCATTTATCTTTTTTGGTTCATATTGTCAACGCAAAATACCTGAAATTGTGAAAGTAATCCATTAGCAGAATTATATTTTAAAATATTTGTCTCCCTTTTTTCATGTTTCTCTCTCTCTGTCAATATAAATAGTTGAAATATCATATTCTTTTTGTTCTTAACATCAACCTCATTGCATACCGGGGATTTTTCCTGCCTTACATCCAAACCTGCTGCGGTAGGCTCCAGGTTTCCTGCAATCCTGCTCTGGATAAACAGGTTTAGATAATGTATATATTGTTCTTACTCTCAGATGCTATCTTGGTCGTTTTATGCCTATCCGTACTCCTATTACCTGCTCTTTCTCTGCTCATTATGGGTTTACTGTCCTTTATGTTGGGCTATTCAAGTCTCACTGCCCCTAACCTTCACACTACATGCTTGTTGTTCTTTGTTTCCCTCAATACTGCTAGGTGGGGTCTGCACACTGATTCAAGTCTAAGAGTCCTGTTCTTCCTAAGCCCCCGTGATTTTCATGAGAAAATATTTTAAAACTTAGAAAATTGTTCATATTCACTATCTAGTTTTGATTATGCTTGTTTTTATCAGACAAAATCAAAACCAGATTGTAAACCATGTAGTGCAGTAAGCTTCTACTAACATTAAACTCGTATTCAAACCTTAAGTGTACAGTTAAGTGTACAGTTCTGTCTGATAGTGACACAAAACTAAACTCCATAGGAGCTCCATGTCATAATTACTAAAACTAAAACTGAAACTAATAGATATAAAAATAAAATAGAAATGTCTTTGTGAAATAAAAACTAAACTAAAACTAAAAATACACGATGAAGGAAAACTAAAACTAAACTGAATTTCCAAGTAAGGTCAGAAAAAATATAGAAATAAAAACTAAAATAAAAAGGAAAAACTATAATAACCTTGCCTCACACCAAACATAAACGAACTTGTTGCCAAAAAAAGATGCCAGGCGTCCAGCTGTAAAATGACATATGAGCAAAGACAACTGAATGATTTGATTTGTTATTGCTGAAAGGAACACATTTTATTTATATTTCTAGGTTTTGTTATGCAGCATGTTCATATTTGAATTTGTATAATTTTGACAGGATATATTTTTATGGAAAGCAAAATCTTTTGGGATATTTAAAATCTAAGTTTATTTTTTATATAAAATTACATAAGAGTAAAGAAATGTGAATGTTTGTTCTTTTAACGTTTACTTTATTTCTAACTTGTATAATTTAGACAGGATATATTTTTATGGAGAGCAAAATATTATAAGTTGTTTAAGGTTTGAGTTGATTTATTCACGAATAATATTCCTGTCTGTTTTTACCATTCCTACCAAAGATATTTCTGTCGACTAAATAAAAATTCCTTCTATTTAAAATTTAAATAGAACTTGAACAAATACGATAGTTCATAATATCCACGCAGACTTGCACGTAAGAGCGGGAGTTATCCGTTTTAACAAGCAGCGTATTGCAATGATACGAAATAGCTGTGTGTGTATATATGTAGATATGTATGTATATGTATATTGTAATAACTGGAGACCAGAGGCGTGAAAAGGTTTGGGGCAGCCACCCGTTTAATGCGGTTTCCTGGCTGCAATAGAATTCGAGACATTTCAAAACAGTTGTTTACACAACAGAGTCCAAGACAGAACTGCCTGCCTAAGCAAAGGCAGTGAGCTTTATAGCTCAGAGGGCGAAATGATGTCGCCCTCTGGGCGGAACGGAAGTGACATCACCCTTGGGGCCGGAACCGGAAGTGACCTCATTCTTGGGGCCGGAACCGGAGGTGGTGTGTCCTTCCTGGAATTGGCGGCTCCTGGTGGGATTTCCCGGGTAAGACCTGCAGAGAACTCAGAAAGAGCGTCAGCGTACCCCGCCCCCCCCTGGGCAGATGTATAAACAGTATTGTCTAAGCCCTTCAGCTGCTTCCCATGCACACGTGTGTGACAATATATATGTTTATATATGTGTGTGTGTATATATATATGTATTTGTGTGTATATATGTGTGTGTATGTATGTATGTGTGTATGTATATGTATGTGTATATATGTAGATATATATGTATGTATATATATGTGTGTGTATATGTATAGATATGTATATATATATGTTTATGTGTGTGTGTGTAAATATATATATATATATACATATATATATGACAGCAACACTCATCACTCACAACAGTGACAAAACAATTACATTGACAATCATGTTATGTTATTTTCAAAATGTTTCCTTTTCTTTTTCATTACTTCTTTAACACACTACTTCTCCGCTGCGAAGCGCGGGTATTTTGCTAGTATCATATAATATATGAATGACCTCCAAAGAGCGCTGAGACTTTTGATATCGTGAACGTGTGTGCAAAAACTGGGGTCTCCTGCCCAGCAAAAGTCGAGCAGCCGGCGCGTGCGCATAGCTGTGCCGGCCTTTGAGACGCTGACTGCACTTCTGCCTTAAGTTAAAGTGAGCACTTTTAATTTTTTTTCATCCTCCCCCTAAGCTATAGCCCAGACAAGTGCAAACACGGGACCCCTTTTCTACACCACGGCGAACTAATATTAAGTCGATTCGCACTTTCTATTTTGCATGCATACGATTATGAGGTTGTCAGCTCGGATTATGAAGACACGCACAGGAGTGGAGGACTGACAGTGCCATCACAACCGATTAATGGCAGGGACGTCTCACCAGTCTACACAAGACCCACCGCGACTGTCCCCAAAAGGCGCTCATATCGTCAGCGAACACATCAATCTATACTATATAAAAGAAAAAGGCAACTTTCCTTTCTTTACACCTTTTTTCCTTTTATCCCAAACCAAAGCCTTTCTCTCTTAACACTGCAGAGGACACAAAACTAATTTTCTTTAATTGCAGGTAATGCCGTAAGGCACATTACCAGAGGCAGAAATTTGAGCGTTCACATAGAAAATGTAATTTCTATACCACAGCCGTCGTGTAGCGCCTTTCAAAAGGGATCAACTACCGAGAGATGATTCATATACATTTTAGCTGCTGTTAGTACTACTTACCTGTTGTGTTACATAGTCTTTAAAATGTAGTTTACCCGCAACCACTCCAGTAGTGCTCAATGTAACTTTACTTCTTAAAACATCAATGTTTTACTGTTTAATAACTTATAGACTACATTTTATTATTTTTCCCTTGCACTCAGTGACCAAAGCTATACACACACATATAGACACATACATATATATACACATATATATACCTGTGTGTATGTTTGTATGTATGTGTGTATATATATATATATATATATATATATATATATATATATATATACTGTATACACACACACACACATACATCATACATCATTAACACACTACTTCTCCGCTGCGAAGTGCGGGTATTCTGCTATATATATATATATATATATACAGTATATATATATATATATATAATGCCAGCAACACTCATGACAATGATAAAACAATTACATTGTCAATCATGTTACGTTATTATTAAAATGTTTCCTTTTCTTTTTACTTCTCCGCTGCCAAGTGCGGGTATTTTGATATAGATATATTTATTGATATTTATATATATATAGATATGAGAACAACACTCATATCAATGACAAAACAATTACATTAATAATCATGTTACGTTATTTTTAAAATTTTTCCTTTTCTTTTTCATAACTTCTTTAACACACTACTCCGCTGCAAAGCGCAGGTATTCTGCTAGTATATATATATATATATATGATCATTGAACATTTTGTAATTAGATGTAATTAGAATTACTAACGGTCACGGAAGTCCAATGATCCCCATTAAGAGCTACAAAGTCCACTTTCTGTAATACATCTAATTTTGCTTGCTTTTCAGTGTGCACAAAACCATGCTTTTATCAAGGCTTCCATCAGGTAGTCTTTTGAAATGAAATTTGCCTCCGATCAGTCGTAGGAACGCGCTTTATTCCGACTCTAACATTTTTGTAGCTCTGATGTATGCATCAATGTCATCGATGTACCAGGAAATTATGCATTGACAAAGTTCCCCTTTGTTTGGAATTGAAAGTGTGATTAAATGCGTTATTTTTTTTAACGCTTTATGGAGTACATGCATCGAAGCTTCTCAGCTGTGCTTGTGGTAAGAAAAGGAAACATTTTAAAAATAACGTAACATGATTTTGCGTTAACCGCATATTTTTTCATACGTCTCAAACCAAGGGGATGCGAGGGTAAAATGAATCGGGAAGCGCGCGTACATACTCAGTGCATCCCCTCTCGGGAATCGAACCTCGGATGTCGGCGCTAGAGGCGAAGCCTCTACAATTGCGCCACGGCGTGTGGCTTGTCTATTTTAGAGTATGTAGATCGGGTATATATATACATACTGTATATCTTTCAATCAGGTTCAGTATTTGTAGGATGTGTTGTGTTCAAGTTACATTCCGTGTTTGTCAATCGTTGTAAAGATAACAGGTTTCATTCATCGATTCGTTTCTTACTGCACCAATAAACAGCTCGTCTTCTTCTTTATCTGAGACCTGACACACTGCATGCACGGTTTTTTTTTTTAACACTGTCTTCCTTTAGCGTGACATTGACTTTTTCCACCGTGTGCTTTGTTTCCGCAGTAGCTGAACTTATGAATATGCTTGTATGTATCAGACGCTTCATATTTTTTTGCTGCCTTCTCAATTGTGTAATTCAGTTTTTGTTCAGCACTCTTTGGAACTGTTGCTTTTTGTCTGTGCACTGTGTCATTTCACGTGAGCCGCTTGGTGTACATGCATCGAAGGTTCCCAGCTGTGCTGGTGCCATCTCGTGTAATGTCCACGGCTGTATTTAATGTTAGCTAAGACCCGGCACTTAAAAGTTTCTCTCGCAGTTTAGCCGAGTTTGTGCCAAACACCACCCTGACCATCTCATCTTCCTCTGTATAAGCACAGTCCTTCACCCGTGAATATTTAGCGGCAGTGTTTCTATTGGATTGCCGCTGACGGATGGCCTTATATGGGCAGGCACTAAATTACGTGGGAGGTGTAACTCCGCCTCCCACGGGCATCGAGCAGAAGTCTATTATCGTATATGGATGAAAAAATAGGTTCCAGTTATGACCGTTACGCGTAGAATTTCGAAATGAAACCTGCCCAACTTTTGTAAGTAAGCTGTAATGAATGAGCCTGCCAAATTTCAGCCTTCTACCTACACGGGAAGTTGGAGAATTAGTGATAAGTGAGTGAGTGAGTGAGTGAGTCAGTGAGGGCTTTGCCTTTTATTAGTATAGATCAATAGAAACCCTTTGAGTACAGACAGGTCATCTCCATTTAACTATTTATGTAATTATCTTGGTAAAGTTAATTGGCTGCACTAGTGATGATTTACATGAGTCATATTAAAGGGGGGTGAAAAATTATTTAGTTTTTTATATTTGAAATTCATTTACACCACTTTGCGGATATCCGTTTTCACTTTGAAATTAAACAGTCTTTTTCCTGCTGATCGGTGTTAAAAAAGCTGAATAAAATCTATTGTGATTGAAGGGTTGTATAACAATAAAATGTAAAAAACTTCCAAAGGGATAAATACTTGTTTGTAGGCACTATACGCTGGACATGATAAGTTTTTTTTGTTGAAAAAACAACCACCTGGTTTTTTTTCTGTATTTAAAACAAATAACTTAAAAGACGTCATGTTCAAATGAATCAGCATTGTTTAATTTTATGCATTATTCAATTATTGCTGTGTGGTCTTTTTTTATATTATGGAGCTAAGTACCATTGTAAAATATGAGTTAAAGTGCTGAAGCTGACATCTGAACATTTTGATTAATCTAGAGACAGAAACTACTGTATCTCTTTTGACACTAAAACATTTTTTAATGTAATTAATGTTTGTACATTCTCTTTGGATAGGTTTTACTCCCACATTCCTAAAATGTGTGAGTTATGCTGATTGGCAATTTTAAATTGACCTGTTATGAGTGAGTGTGGGAGTATTCATTAGTGTATCTTAAATAGTAAGTTCTCATAATGTAGTGAACTTTAATGCCAACTTGCTTACCTGCAGTAGGATGAATGAACACCATTCAGATTGTTTGCAGTACCATTTATATAACAGATATCACATAACAGTCTGACTGGAATTGCTTAATAAGGTTAGCAGAAGTTAACTAAAATGTATGTAAAAGACAAAACAAAGAAAAAATATTGCTGTGTTACAGAGGCAGTATGCCAGTCTTCTAGCTCCAGAGAATGTAGTTTGACTGTTGACCACATGGTCATTGATTATACATTTTTGTTATTTCTACTTGGGTTTCTCTGAATAATTCAGTTTCTTCTCCCTCCCTAAAAGTGGTATGTTAAGTTAACTGCCACATTATTCAAGGTTGGTTCCCACCTCATGGCCTGATACTGCAATAATAGGCTCCAGCTCCCACTTTTCTCCACAACTGGATTGTACTATTTCATAAAATAAATGGATGGATGCAATAAGTAGAGAGGTAACATGCCTGATGTCTTTGTTATTCTGTGTTTTGTGTACATTTGTGTTTGTCCTTCTGAGAGTAAATTACAATTACAGTATAGCAATTGTAAGAGCTAAATCCCTCACGTTAATTTTAATGGCAAATTTACCCAGTTTGCTTAGTTTTGAACATGAATGTAATGTAGCTTAACAAAGACAATGGAAGATTCAGTTTAACCCCTTACAAGTTAAATGGAATGTTTGTAATGTTAGCTCTGTGTAACAGTAGAATAGTCTTTACAGCGGATTGAAGTTAGACAGCTAAAAAGAACCATGAAGTGTAGACAGGTAGGCATTAAGGGCATATAGTTTTCTGACCATTATGAATGCATGTATATCATGTACGCAGATCAAAAAAAGTCCTAGTGTATATGATAACAGATAGAAACTTTTAGAATGTATCCTAAACTATAGACAAGAAGTTTCACCTTTTTTGCATATATTATTAACATTTTGCCTTTTTTGGCATGTGAAGTGTTTGTTTTGAATTTTATTAACATTTTTAAAACAAAGACACTTGGAGCATTGGGTTTTTTATGCATGGAAAGTCATGCTAGTGCTGGAATGTCTTTCTAGTAGCTGCACTTGAACTGCTTTTAAATATTTGGAAACCCTCAACAAACTCAGTTACAGCAATGTTTAACTTTTTAATAGACTTTGTTTTACTTTTACACTCACATGATCAAGAAATTTACATGCAAATAGGGAATCCCGGATATTTTCATTCCCGCATTCCCGGGAATGAAACTGCTGTAATTCACAGGAAACCGGGAACGGCCAAGCTCTCATATATAGCGTGTAAAAATCGATCAAGAAATAACAGAGTTATAATTGAAAATAATTAAGTGGCACGGTTTTTTGGCCCACGGTATAGTGTGTTGCAGATTGATTCAGTCAACCAGCAGCAGTCGTCAGTCTCCTGGCTCCGACTAAGACTGAGTTACAGTGGACTGTGAAGAGTCTGCACTCTGCAGCTCACGAATGCTGGGAAAGGGCAGACTTCATTGACATCTGTCAGACAACAGCTTTGAACAGCAACTTGAATTTGCAATGCGTCAGTCTGTTGCATCCGCATTATCTATGCTGTCACGCACGTGCGCATGTGGAGCCGCAAAAAGACCCAATGAGCAGCATATCACATCGGGCCAGGGGATCAAGGCGAGGTACTAACCTTTCTTTCTTTTGTTCCCGCAGAAAGACAGATACAACGCCGCCATAAAATTCCCGATGCCTGAAAGCACATGCTGCCACTTCTGCATTCCATCCCTTCCTCTGGTCTCACTGTGATGACGTCATACTTCCCATACAACACTTTGGTTCCCTCCCAGCATCCCATTCTTCAATTTCCGGTCCCTCATTATTTAAGTTCCCCCCATCAACTGAGAGGGGGTGGTGTAATGACTGCATGTCAAAGCATTGACCATATTGCTTTAATATACTTTATTATTTTTTGTACAGTATATGGGGCCGGAAACCCCAAAACTTTATCTGTTTCTGTCTCCTTATTACAGTGCCAAGAAACTTGCCATCACAGAATGATGACAGGAAACTGCATGCATCAGTAAAAGCTGAAATGGCGGTGTTTCAGAGCAATTGCAAGCATGGGCGTTGTTTAGAACAAGTGTATCAGTATCTGATCACGTAGATCGCGTTGCGTTAAAAAATGTAAACGTTAGTCTATCATATATCCTCCCTATGGCATTTGCCACTTGATTGACATACAGGGCGGCCAGTCTGAGATCTCTTTTCTTCTGACACACTGGTCATCCCACATGCACCCATACAATCAGATTGTGATTCAGACTACAAATGCCATGAATGTAATGACCCCGATCTACATGCTTTAAAATAAACGAACCACAAGCCATGGCACAACGTAAAGGGCGAAACATGTGTTGCGTACTCTTTGCATTATTTGACAGTAAAACTTTCCAACATTCTATGATCTGCTTCTCGCAGCTTTTCACAACTGAAGAGGGCACCATGGCGGATGTTTGCCGACACAAGCAGTACCTGGAAGGTAACCACCCAAGCAATCAGATTGTGATTCAGACTAAGAATGCCATGAATGTAATTACCCCAATCTACATGCTGTCAAATAAAATAAATGAACCATATGCCATGGCGCAACGTGGCTGCCAAGTGCGGGTATTTTGATATATATATTGTGAGCTGGAGGGCTGATCGCACCCCAAATAGAGACAGACGCCCCTGGGAAAACCACAAACCCTGAAACACTGACTACACATTGCTCCTTATCCTTGCACTATAACGCGTAATACAAGCCTCGCGCGGTACTCCGCCGACTTATAAGCCTTGCGCAGCGCCTGTCAGTTTTGGAATTGATTGTTTGCTTTTATCTCTCTCTGCTCCTAGCGGAACTGTTATATCTGACTTGTCATGGAGCACGTTTAAGCTCATGTGTTTGCGGTGTCTGAATAAAAATCCTTCTTTTTTTCTACGACCTTCTGTGTCTCTGTGCAAATCTGTGACCCAAGCGTGACAAGTGGTACCAGGAGTGGGGTTAAGCAGAAGTGGTTGCACAGATGGATGCCGCCGAAGACTTATTTCAGAACTCTAAAACATATGCACTTAAAGACTGGAAACTAAACATGGATGACCCAATCCGTGTGCAAATTCAAAATTTGATACATAAAATGCACTGTTGGTTTGAAGGAGACGTGATGGAAACAGTTGTCGTGAATATATTACTGGCCGGCATACCTGAAGTTCTTGAGATGAATTTCTACGCCATGATATTAAATCATTAACGATTATGTCCAGACGATTAGAGGGTTCACAGTCCACTTGGAGAAAGAGCGGTGGATTTCGTGCTGCCGCAACCTGTGAGCGAGCGTCCAGGACATTCTCGCCGATCGACAAGCTGCAGGACCTGAAAATCTAATGGGGTCAGGTAGGACCCGGAAATCCAGTCGTAGATGGGACGCCTGTTTCTGGGGAGACAGCGGCAACAGCGGTCGACAGACCGTGGACACTACAGAGCACGTCGGCGTGGACGTCAGAGGATATTTCGAAGCGGAGCCGACCGTAGATGTTTCCGATGTGATCAGCTCGGCCATTTGGCAAGAGAATGTCGCTTGTCTCCAGCTCATTCAATGGAGATTGGACTGGCCGAGATTTGTTGCTCAACTATTACATATCCGGATGGAAAAGATGGCTTGTTGATCCGGTGAAATTGGGGACAGAGAAATCTCAGCATTGTTAGATTCGGAAGTGACCTTTGTATTGTGAGACGAGACTGTCTTAATGAACAATGCCTTAGAGACTGTGAGACTGTAAAAATACGCTGTGTACATGGTGATGTTAAAGATTATCAGACTTTACTTCTACCTTTAACTTATAGGGGCGCCACTTTAAGGTTTGGTCTGCCGTTTGGACTCGTGCCCTTGGCCATTACTCATAGGACGGAGAAATGCCCTTTTTCGAAACTGATTAATAAATGTAAGAGACCAGTAGTCCAGTCCACTAATGAACTTAGTGGGGGGGGGAGAAGAAGAAGAAAACCAAGACGAAGAACTGGTAGCGGCCGGGGAAAATCTAGAGCCCAACTTAGATATTGAACCCGATCTCTCCAGCGAGACGGAGGAGGTCACCCCCGACAATCTTCCAGAATGGGCTGCTCCTTCTACATCTTCCCAGATTGCAAACGCCTCGAACACAAACCGAGTGTTAACGAACAATCAGATTTTGTGCGTTTGCAGCATACTGATAGCTCATTAGAATATGCATTTAAACAGGCTCGCCCCGCTAATGACTCTTATTACCAAGAGCGTAATTCGGGGTGTGAAAACCCCACACTTTATAGAAAAGGACGGTTGCCTTTTCAGAGTGATCTCAGATCATTTGAAGGGGGAATTTATTGAACAACTGGTGGTACCTGAAGCACATAGGGAAACTGTTTTGCATCTGGCACATTCACACATCTTGGGGGGGCACCTCGGTGCCGACAAAACTAGAGACCGGTTATCAAAACGATTTTATTGGCTTAATATGGGAAAAGATGTTGAACGATTTTGTACTTCATGTCCAGACTGCCAGATCGTCTCTGCTTATAAGCCTCCTCGGGCTCCCCTTTGTCCTATGCCCATATTGGAAGTTCCCTTTCAGCGTGTGGGATTAGATATTGTGGGACCATTACCTAAGACTAAGGATGGGTACCAATATTTGCTGGTGTTGGTTGATTATGCACACGATATCCAGAAATGATTGCGCTGAAAAGGCCAACTCTTGGCTGTAGCCAAAGCACTATGTGAAACTTTTACTCGTATTGGTATCCCTAGAGAAATCTTAACTGATCAGCCACACCTTTCACTTCTCGCGTGATGAAACAATTGTGTGACAGCTTTGCTATTAAGAAATTGAGTACTACTGTTTACCATCCTCAAACGAATGGTTTAACCGGCGATTTAACAAAACATTGAAACAGATGATCAGGCGAGTTGCTCATAATGATCCCACAACATGGAACACTGTCCTACCTTTTGTTTTTGCGCGTGCGAGAATCACCACAGGCGTCCACTGGCTTGAGTCCCTTGAGTTGTTATTCGCAGGCGGCGCGAGGCATCCTGGATGTGATGCGTGAGGAATGGATAGGAAGCGAGAGAGCAGCTAAGGTCCAAGCTTTGCAGATCGACTAATTTCGTTGCAAGACAGAATTTCTATGCTTTCCTCTATTGCTGTGGAACACCAACAACGAGAACAGGAAACTCAGAAGCGTCTTTACGATAGGCGCAGCAAGCTCCGTGAGTTCAAACCTGGCGATCGTGTTTTGGTACTGGTTCCCTCGGATCCACACAAATTCTTAGCTAAATGGCAGGGCCCGCCATTATTGAGGAGCGTATGAGTCCGTAAATTACAAGGTTAGAATACCGGCGGCGCAAACCATTCCAGATTTTACACATTAACCTCTTGAAGGAATGGCACGACCGACAAGAGGTTAACACTTCCTTGGCTGCTGTTTCTCAGACCGATGTTACCATTGGTAACGATCTTACTGACACGCAAAAGACAGAACTGTTATCTTTGATAGAACGGAACACTGATGTCTTTTCAGATTTACCAGGCAAGACTAACATTACAAAACATAAAATTACCACTGAACCTGATGTTGCGTACAGATGCGGCCGTTCGGATACGGAAGCGTGAAATATTGTGCAAGAGGTAAAAAGATGCTGACACTGGGTGTAATTCGTGAAAGTAAAAGTGACTGGTGCAGCCCAGTCGTATTAGTCCCAAAGCAAGGCGGTTCGGTTCTGTATCGATTTCAGGCGCTTGAATAAGGTCTCTAAATTGATGCTTATCCCATGCCCGTGTCGATGAACTGTTGGAAAAACTGGGTCAGGCGAGCTATATCTCCACGCTAGATCTCACGAAGGCTATTGGCAGGTGCCTTTAGAGGCTAGCAGTTGTGAGAAAACGGCATTTGCGACTCTGACGGACTCTATGAATTTACAAGACTCCGTTTGGTCTTCACGGGCACCTCTAACTTTTCAGCGTATGATGGATCAGATCCTACGTCCTCACTCTGAATATGCTGGGGCATACCTTGACGATGTCGTGATTTTTAGCAATGATTGGAAAACACACTTAGAGCGGCTTCAAGCCGTTCTTGAAAGCTTGAGACAGGCTGGCCTTACTGCTAACCCTAAGAAATGTAAACTAGGCATGTCCGAGACTCATTACTTAGGCTATTCTATGGGCAAGGGTTTACTTAGGCCACAATTAAGGAAAATAGAAGAAATGCTTGTTTACCGAGACCTGAGACACAGAAACAAGTACGCCTTTCTGGGACTCGCTGGTTACTACAGAAAATTCATTCCAAATTTTGCACATAGAGCTGCTCCTCTTACAGAACTTACTAGAGGCAGAAAAAACCAACCATCTTGTGGACAGAAAATTGCGAACGTTCTTTCAACGATTTAAAAAAAGCATTGTCTTCTTACCCGGTTCTAAGGAACCCGGATTTCACAAAAGATTTTATCTTGCAAACAGACGCAAGTGCATTTGGTGTGGGCGCAGTCCTGTCACAAATTTTTGATGGGGAAGAACATCCAATCACATATTTGAGTAGGAAATTACTTCCTAGGGAACACAATTATTCTACAATTGAGAAAGAATGCTTGGCAATTAGGTGGGCTGTGGAAGCGCCGCTATTACTTGTGGGGACGAAACTTCACTTTGGTAACTGATCATGCTCCACTTCAGTGGTTGTACCGACAGAAAGATACAAACTCGTCTAATGAGATGGTTTCTGGGTTTACAACCTTACAGTTTCACAGTAAAGCACCGACCAGGTTCTGAACACGCCAACGCAGACGTGTTATCACGACTAAATGAACCTAGTACAGAGAGTCGCTTGATTCACAGGAATGTGAATAAAGCTGAGGGGAGGGTGTGAGCTGGAGGGCTGATCGCACCCCAAATAGAGACAGACGCCCTGGGAAAACCACAAACCCTGAAACACTGACTACACATTGCTCCTTATCCTTGCACTATAACGCGTAATACAAGCCTCGCGGTACTCCGCCGACTTATAAGCCTTGCGCCTGTCAGTTTGGAATTGATTGTTTGCTTTTATCTCTCTCTGCTCCTAGCGGAACTGTTATATCTGACTTGTCATGGAGCACGTTTAAGCTCATGTGTTTGCGGTGTCTGAATAAAAATCCTTCTTTTTCTACGACCTTCTGTGTCTCTGTGCAAACCTGTGACCCAAGCGTGACAATATATATATATATAGATATATATATAGATATATATATAGATATATATATAGATATATATATATATATATATATATAGATAAGAGAAAAACACACATATCAATGACAAAACAATTATATTGACAATCATGTTACGTTATTTTCAAAATGTTTCCTTTTCTTTTTCATTACTTCTTTAACACACTACTTCTCCGCTGTGAAGCGCGGGTATTTTGCTGGTTGTAATGTAAATGCGTCTTAGGAAGGTCTAGCTTGTGGTGGGTCAGTATCATGGCCTAGCCCACACAATGAAGAAAAAAGAGAATTCCAAGCAATTCCGTGATATGATTGAAAAGAACAAGACAGGGAATAAATACAAAAAAATAACCCAGTTAATGAATATCCCTTGGAGTCCATTTAAATCAGTCATTGAAAAATGGAAAGAGTATGGCACAGCTGGAAATCTCCCAAGAGCAGGCCACCTACAAAACCATGAGTAATCATCTAAGAAGAAGACTAGAGTAGGAAGCCATTAAGAGACCTATGAGAATTCTGAAGGAGTTAAAAGCTACAGTAGATAAGATTGGTGAGACTGCATAGATAATTTAGTGTGCTTCAAAAGTCAAAGCTTTCTGAGAGAGTGACAAAAAAGCCACTGTTAAAACAATGCACTTGACATCTCGGCTAGAGTTTGCTAGAAGGCACATGGGAGATACTAAAGTCAGTTGGAAGAAGATTCTATGGTCTGGAATAGTTTGGGCATTAGACTAAACACCATGTTTGGCATAAGGCAAACACTGCACATTATCAAAATCAAACCATCTGTGGTGGCAGCATCATGCTTTCTGGATGCTTGTCTGCAACAGGCCCTGAAAAGCTTGAGAGGGAAGAGGAGAAAATGAATGCAGTAAAATAAATGGAAATCCTACATAAAAACTCGGAGGCCGTCTACAAGAAATATGCACCTTCAGGGAAAATATGTTTTCCAGCAAGAAAAGACCCCAAGCAAAAAGCCAAAGCTACATAGAAATGGCTTAAAAATAAAAATGTTAATGTCCTGGTGCTGCCAAGCCAGAGTAATGATCTCAAACCAATTGAGAATTTGTGGCTAGACTTGGAAAAGGCTCCTCACTCATGATCCCCATGCAATCTGACCGAACTTGAGCAGTTTTGTAAATAAAAATGTGGAACAAATGCAGTTTCAAGATGTACAAAGCTGACAGAGACCTGTGCACACAGACACAAATGGCTGCCAAACATGTATCTAATAAATACTGACTTGAAGGGGTGAACAATTTTTACGGGACCTATAGATATATGTGTATTTATGGATGTATGTGTGTGAATATACATATCATTTACAATTATTTTGGTTATTATGTCAATTATACATATATACTGCCAAGCAATGGGATTAGCACGTGTCTACGGTCATTGACTTCCAGTTGAGTGGACGCTGGCGCGTTTGGCTGCCGCTGCTCACCGGTAAAACTTTGTTTGTTTGCAACTCCGTTTGATCGTCTTGGGTCTGCTTACCCTGACGCCGACAAATATGTGGACTACTGCCTGGTTTGTGATCATCTGGGCTCTGCTACTGCCTGTACATCGGTTTGCGTTGGGATTGCTCCAGTATTCTGCTGTTGAACTTCTCCGCCGCGCCCTCCATGTCAACGCCTCCTCCTGCTTCTCTGCATCTCCATCCGGACATCATCTTCCAACCACGCCGGAGATACATTCATCGTGGATCCCGACGAACAGTCCACCAGGATCCCTCGTCTGCAATAAAGTCTTTTGGTCCAACTCTCGCCGTCCTCCTCGCCACGCTGATCGGGCTGTTGACCATAGTGTGCTTGCCAGCCTAACTAGGTCGGCTAACACCTCTACTACCCATGGGACTACCACCTTCAACTTCGGACTACTGAACATTCGCTCACTTACGAACAAGGGGTCTCTTGTTCAGGATCTCCTCGTTGATCGTAAGTTTGATTTCCTCTGTTTAGTTGAGACTTGGCAAAAACCTAATGACTTTTCTGAACTCAATGAATCCACTCCGCCGGGATTTGTTTACATCTGTCAACCTCGCGGCACTGGCAGGAGGAGGTCTCGCGATGTTATACCGCGAGAAGTGGAACGTTTTGCCGATGTCTGTCCCTGCTTTCAACTCGTTTGAATGTACTGTATGCAAGTTACCTGGATCTTCGCCTACCGTCATCGCTGCTGTTTATCGTCCACCTAAACCGAATAGTGACTTTTTAAATGACTTTGCTGCTTTCCTTGCTCAGCTTGTCATTGTCTCCCCTAATATTATTTTGCTGGGTGACTTCAATATTCATATGGACAATGTAAATAACCCTCTTACTAGAGACTTTATGTCCTGCCTGGAGAACTTTGGGCTCCAACAGTTCACCAAGGTCCCCACTCATTCAAAAGGACACATTTTGGACTTAATTTGTTGCTCTGGTGTCTCTTCTCTCGATCATACAACTGATGAACTGCCTTTCTCTGACCACTCTCCTCTCTTTTAATCTTCAACTCTCTATATCTATCCCGAAGCTACCCCACAATAACTTTTCGCAATATCAAGAACATTAATTTGGACTCTGTTCGATCCAGTATTGAATCACATATTGCCACTCCTAATTTAACTACCGCTGATGAGTTGATTTTGCATTATAACACCAGCCTTCATCATATTCTGGATTCTCTTGCCCCTTTTAAAACAAAGTCTGTTTCATTTTCCTCTCTGCCCCTGGTTTACTGAACTTCGTCTCATGAAAACGAAAGGCCGGCAATTAGAGCGACTTTATAAAAAAACTGGGCTCGCAGTTCACAAAGATATGTATTTCCACCATCTTTCACATTATAAGGATTGTATTAATCAAACTAAATCTGCCTACTATTCTAATATAATCAGCATGAATGAAGGCAACACTAAATCATTGTTCTCACTCCTCAAACGTGTCACCCAACCCCCTGATTTGTGGCCATCACATCTCTACTCTTATGCCTTTTGTAATTCTCTGATGTCATTTTTTATGAACAAAATCGAGTATCCACCACTACCTTGCTTTGCAATCCGTTCACACTACTCCTTCTGAATTCTTCCCATCTACTCACCCTTTTTCTTTCTTTCAACTTCCCTCCACCTTAGAAATATCAGATATAATCCTTCATTCTAAGTCATCCACCTGTCTGCTTGACCCCTTACCTACATCACTTGTCAAAGCCTGCCTTCCATCTCTGCTCCATATTATATCTGCTATTATCCATTCTTCTCTTTCAACTGGAATTGTTCCTGCTTCATTCAAAACTGCTGTAGTAACCCCAATTTTAAAAAAAATCGGCGCCGATCCATCTAATTTTAACAACCTGCGTCCGATCTCTAACCTACCTTTCTTATCCAAAATCCTAGAAAAAGTGGTAGCCAAACAGCTCCACTCTCACTTATCCCTGAATAACCTGTATGAACAATTCCAGTCTGGTTTCCGCCCACTCCATAGTACAGAAACTGCATTAATGAAAATAACTAACGATCTTCTCATGGCAGCAGACTCCGGCTTACTCTCTATCCTCATACTACTTGATTTGAGTGCGGCTTTTGACTCCATTTCTCATTCCATTCTTCTCAATAGACTATCTTCCATTGGTGTCACCCACAATGTCTATAACTGGTTCACATCCTACCTTTCTGGCCCTCCCAATTCATACAGCTCAAATCATTTTCATCTCACTCTGTATCCGTTACCTCAGGAGTGCCTCAAGGCTCTGTCCTGGGCCCCCTACTGTTCACCATCTATCTCCTTCCTCTGGGCAATATTTTCAGGGAATATAATATCCATTTCCACTGTTATGCAGATGACACCCAGCTTTATTTTTCAACTTCACCCACAATCACCCTCCCACCTACCACCCTTACTGACTGTCTGGCTGAAATTAAAAACTGGTTTACATTTAATTTTCTTAAACTCAACAGTGATAAAACAGAGATCCTTCTTATTGGTACAAAATCCACATTATCCAAATCCCATAACTTCCCTATTATAATTGATAACTGTACTCTATCCCCCTCCTCTCAGGCCAAAAGTCTTGGTGTCATCTTGGATAATAACCTCTCCTTTCTTTCACACATCAATACTATTACACGATCTGCCTACTTCCACCTACGTAATATCAACCGTCTCCGCCCCTCTCTTACCCCTCACTCTGCTGCAGTTCTTGTTCATAGCCTTGTCACCTCTCGCCTTGACTATTGTAACTCTCTTCTTTTTGGTCTCCCTCAAAAAACTCTTCACAAACTTCAATTAGTCCAGAACTCAGCCGCCCGTATTATCACGAGATCTCCTTCTACTCACCACATCACTCCAGTTCTGCATCAACTTCACTGGCTCCCTGTCAAGTTCCGCATCGAGTTTAAAATCCTTCTGCTAACCTTTAAAGCTATTCATGATTTAGCAATCCCATACCTGTCTAACCTTCTCCACATCGTCACCCCTTCCCGTACTCTTAGATCATCCTCCTCAATTAAATTGACTGTTCCTTTCGCTCGTCTTTCCACAATGGGGAACAGAGCTTTCAGTCGTTCTGCCCCCCGACTTTGGAATGCACTGCCTCCTGAGATTAGAAACATTAATTCATTCTCTCTGTTTAAGTCTTCAGTTAAAACTCATCTTTTAAACTTGCCTTCTCTATGTAAACACTGTACTGTATTGTGTGTTGGGTGTTGTGTAAAGTGTACGGTGTCCTTGAGTGTTTGAAAGGCGCCTATAAATAAAATGTATTATTATTATTATTATTATTAATGAGGATTGGTTTGTCAAATATTAATGGAAGGAGGGATTTGAATGTAACACCATTAAACCAATTTCTGTTTGCTCTAGAATGGAGTAGGACAATTCAGGGGACCACTGACATCTGTTTCACCAGGAGCAACAGTTGACAAGCCCCTTCCACTGACACTCAGAAAGTCACTGATATTCTGGAGATGACCTTCAAGAGCATCAAATTTTTGTCTTTTGTGCAGCATCATCACCTTGGATATGAAATGCAGTTACCCACTGGTACTTCAACCCTTTATCTAATGTTTTTGTTATTTTACAATACAAATGACAAAATAAAGGTTTGGGGTGGTCACCCCATATAATATCAGGTCTACAGAGTATTTAATTGCGATTAATACAAGTCTTTTCTAAGAAACAGAGACAATTGAAAAAACAGTTGTTAGGATGTTTTATAGCAGAGTGGAAAGAAGTTGATGTGGAAGAGAGGAACTGGAAGGGAGGCCATCAGAAGGGACAGAAATGGTGGGTTTAGCAGAAACAGCAAATGAGGTCATCAGGGGAGAGTTGAAAGTGACATTATTGGGAGAAACCGGAAATGAAGTCATCAGGGAAGAGCTGGAAGTGACATCATCTGTAGGGGCCAGAAGTGAGGTCATCAGAAAAAGGCTGGAAGTAGGAAGTGGATCTTTATTCTGTTGTTGGTATGTAGGAAAAGGAAAAAAGATATTAATGCTTATTTCCAACCCTTCTTCTCTTATACTTTCTCTCTATATTGGACCCTTTGGCTACCCCCTAAGCACACATGTGTGACAATGTGTGTGTGTGTGTATATATATATATATATATATATATATATATATATATAAATGCATGTAGTGTATGTATAGTATGTACTGTATATTCAGTGCATTCAGAAATTATTCAGATCCATTTCCTTTTTTACATTTTGTTATGCTGAAGCCTCAAGCAAAAATGATTTAAGTTAAATTTTACCCACATCAAGCAATACTCAACTCCCCAGAATGACAAAGTGAAAACAGGATTTTTGACATTTTTGTAAATTTATTAAAATTGTAAAACTGAAATATCACATTGATGTAATTATCCAGACCCTTTGCTGTGGCACTTGAAATCTGACTCAGGTTTATGCCTTTCTATTGATCATTACTGAGATTTTTCTAAACCTTGCTTGGAATCCACCTGTGGTCAATTCAATTGATTGGATATGATTAGGAAAGGCAAACACCTGTCTAGAGAAGGTCCCACAGCTGATAATGTGTATCAGAGCAAAACTAAGCCATGAGGTCGAGGGAACTGCCTGCAGAGCTTAGAGACAGGCTTCTGTCAAGGCACAGATCTTTGGAAAGCTACAAATAAATTTCTGTTGTATTGAATGTTCCCTAGAGTAGTACTTCTCTACTAGAGTGCCCCAGTAAACTTCCAGGAAGGCCACAAAATAACCACAAATAATTATAAAATAGCCGCAAAATGCTTAAATCAGCAACTCTCCAGCTCTAGCAGGGGTGTCAAACTTATCTTTTTAAGAAGATCGCTTTCATCAATATTAAAAACATGTTACATATGGTGAACAATGACTATCAGTTTTCTCAAGGATCCTCTTAAAAGTGTGTTTCATATTGTAGCACCTCGGCTACACCATGGTGGATGGACAAGTGAAGGAAGCGGCTGCCCGACAGAAAAAGAAAGGGAATCAGATTTGGCAGGTATCGGGAGATGATGACATTGTGGTTGAGTGAGCAGTGGAGTGGAAGGAGAAAACAGCTCAAAATCAGAAGAAATCAGGAAGAATACAGTGGTGAACAAGAGTGCTATATAGAGTGTAACAAGGCGGTATATAACGCCCGACCCGACACAGATTGGACACAGGAGGCACGTATAAAAATAAATAAACTTTTATTTTCTTCAGCTGGAGGGCACGTCTTTCCCGTGTCCCCCAGCCACAATACAGTCCCAAAGCACAAATAAACTACACCTAAACACACCGCTCTCTTCCACCACCACTCCTCACCAAGCTTAGTCCTTCTCCTCCCGACTCTGGCCCCTGAGTGGTGGTTGCTGGTTCCTTTTATGGCCCACCCGGAAGTGCTCCAGGAGCTTGATCACCTGTTTCCGGTTGCACTCCTAGGTGGGGCTGAAGATTAGTCCAGCTGGGCTCAGGAGTCCTAACTGCAGCACCCCCTGGCGGTGCCTGCAGAACCCAAC
Organism: Polypterus senegalus; assembly: GCF_016835505.1. Classification (NCBI taxonomy): domain Eukaryota; kingdom Metazoa; phylum Chordata; class Cladistia; order Polypteriformes; family Polypteridae; genus Polypterus; species Polypterus senegalus. The sequence continues at coordinate 67,668,146 of NC_053167.1, forward strand.
AGGGCTGCACAAAACTCCAACCCCCCATGAAGTCCTGGGGGATTCCGAAGCACCAACCCAGGGAAGTTGCATCTAGCGTCCAGGGGAAGATACTGGGTTTCCCATCGTTGCTCACGGGAAGATATGGTGCAGGGGCGTGTCCCGGCAGGGCATGGGCCCCGGCCGCCTGCCACAAGAGATCAAGTGCAGGAGTTGCTTCACCTGGAGCTGAAAGGTGGAGAGAGAGGGGAGTAAGTAGCATGTCTGAGTTCAAGAAAAACTGGGAGATGCAGCTTTTCCTAGTCAGCTAAAATACTGGTGCCGCTCAGTTAAGGTGTTTCCCACAGCCATGGTATGCTTCCTGAAAGCTTTGCAATCCTAAATGTTTTGTTATCTCAAACTTAAGATCATTTATTAGTCAGTGAGTGTTTCCCAAAACCCTTCATAACTAAAGTAATACTTAATCTCGTTTGTAAATTAATGGATGAACTACTCATTTTCAATGCCATTCTTTATTTGGACATTTGCATGCAATTCTGTCTCAGAAAGACAGAGGTTACAGTAAGTAGATCACAAACAACACTGACACTCTTATTTGAGTTATATGATACCAACAACAACAGAAAATAATAATAATTATTATCTCTAAGTAGCAAATACATAGCCAGTCTATTTTATAAACTTGTCTATTATGTTTTTGTCCTTTTTTAAATATCAACATTTGAATGTAGTTACCATATTTCCATAATCCTTGTGTTTATCAATAAATTGTATCATTATGTGTCTTAAAACAAGTGTGCTTCAGTTACCCTGATATAAGCACAACACCTCCTACAGCAGAGGAAGGTAAGGTAAAGAAAGAAGTAGTCTTGCCAAATTATTTAATTAATTACGGACATTGCCAAAGACAAGACCAATAATTGATTAATCCAGTCTCTACTCCTTTTACACATTATTATGACTGTACCTGGGTAGGCAAGTTAAAGCTCATGTTTCCTTTCCTACACCATCAAACCTGACAGAGCATGAGATCTGCAGAGAAGAACAGTAGAAAATCCAGATGTGCAAAACAAAAAAACTCCAGGCTATACAATCTGCCAAAGGTGCTTCAACTAAATGCCTAGTCAAGGGTCTGAATACTTTTGTCAATATTTTATTTTTAATACATTTACAATCCTGTCTTTGTGTTGTCATGCTGGGGTACTGAATGTTGCTTCCTAAGGGAAAAATATATTTTAAATTCTAACACAATACTGTAATATAATAAAATGAGAAAAAGTAAAAGGATGTTTCACTCACCCACCCCACAACCCCCACCCCCGGGGCCATGCTTCACGCTAGCCACTTTGCATCTCTGCTGCTCGCGTTGTTGCTGAACGCACACTAAGGATGATTCAGCTGCTGGCTGTCTGCTAGATGCTACCGAGCTGCATGTTCTGCATATTGCGCTGCACATCAATCATTTAAAAGCCTGTACAGAAGCTGCTACTGCTGTGCTGCGTGATCTGCATGTCGCGCTGTGCAACAATCCTTTAAAAACCTGTACAGCAGCTCTCCTTTTGTCTCACTTCCTTGTCTCATGGGACGTTAAAGTGTCTCCGAGAAACTGCTTGTAAGTAAGGCATTATGTGCGAGAAGTCTCCCAAGACTTCAAAGTGTCTCCCTGAGATGATCACGTCTTGACCCAAAATTTTTTAATATAATATATATATTTATATATATATACAGTAATCCTCTCGATCGGGGTTGCTCCAGACCCCCGCGATAGATGAAAAACCGCAAAGTAGAAACCATATGTTTGTATGGTTATTTTTATATATATATAGCCCTTATAAACTCTCCCACACTGTTTATAAATATTCCTTGCACAGTTATATAGCATAATCCCTTTGTATTCTCTTGCATATTAGGTAAGATTCATTGAAATTATGTATGTAAACACACTGTTTATATACAGTAAAACCTAAATATTATTTTAAAGATATCGAGTGTCTCCGATATCACATATGTTACAGCCAGTATGATACAGGCAACCAGCAAAAAATACATACAATGCAAAAAAATTGTATACAGTAAATGTGTGTACAGTGACACTAAACGTACGTACATGTACTAAGTACTGTAAGTAGAAAATTAATTATGGTTACTCACCAACAATGACATGATGACTTGTCCGATAACGATGAGTTTAATTTTACTGTACAACAAATGAGAGCGTTACAGCTCTTCTAAAGGAGCCTCTTCAGGCGACTGTGTAGCATCGCCATTGTTCTTCTTCCGGCAGTCTTCAATCCAAATCCCTAAAGCAGATTCCATCCAGACTACTGCCTTATTACATCCACTTACAACTCGTTTTGCAACCTGGTTAAAAGGACACTGCGGCCGTTGATCTTATATTCCTTTCTTACTTTTTAAATAAAAAGAATCGTTGCCTCATTGATGCTGTAATGGCGTCCTACAGCGGTGTAGCTTTTCCCTTCTTTCAACAAATCCAAAACATTTACCTTTTCAGCAATCGTTAACATCTTCCGTTGGCGCTTGGGCACGGCCCCTGAAGCAGTAGCAGGAGCAGAGCCATAATGAAGGGCTTGACTATGCACAAAGATAAACACAAAAGAGCACAAAAGTTAACTCTTTACACAGCGAAACACGTTGATGCTGAGTGAGCGAGACGAGACTTCCTGGTTAACACTGCATTCAGTACACAGGAACTTAACTGCGTGCTCTGATTGGTTAGCTTTTCAGTCATCCGCCAATAGCGTCCCTTGTATGAAATCAACTGGGCATACCAACTGAGGAAGCATGTACAGGAAGTAAAAAGACCCATTGTCCGCAGAACCCGCTGAAGCGAATAATCCGCGTTATATATTTAGTTATGCTTACATATAAAATCCGCGATAGAGTGAAGCCGCGAAAGTCGAAGCGCGATATAGCGAAGGATTACTGTATACTGTACCCTGTTTGCTTTATTTACAGCATATTTATGAGCCACAAAGATTTCACATTCAATTAGCACTCAAATATATTGTATGCAGAATTATAGGAATAAGAGGAAAGCCTATTTAGTACCTTAGACACTGCTCGGTGTCCATAGCGAGTAGTCAGTATCAGACTTCAATGACCAGGGTTAAGGCCCCCTTGGTGTGTGAGTGTGCAACTCATTAGTTATACAAGTGCCGCCTCTTTGTGTTCATAATACGTACTTTATCACATGCATGCCACTTGGTGACCACAGTGCACAGCCCTTAACTTTTATAAATGCTGCTCCTAATGGCTCCGGATGTAATCACCATTTCAGATTTTTTGGTGCAGATGCACTGTGCCGCTCGGGGCTGCTGCCTGTGTCACCAATAGCTAAATCTGACACTTGTTAAGATTCCAGGGCAGCATTTGATATACTTGGTTTCAGTCATTTATTTTGGTTGTTAATTGGCACTGTAGCCACTGATATACCTTTGGTGGCATTTCTACATGTGTGTCTATTTGTACCTATACAGTCACACAAGGGGTTTGCTTGTAAAACTTTAGAAAGTGACCTGTGTGTTCCATCAGTCAAAAAGTAAATCAGTAAAAGTTGATTATGCCAAAAAAAAAAAAACTTTAGAAAGGAAGAAAAAATGTTTTGCAAATTTTGTTTTATCCCAGAGTAAGGGCTATACGTTTGTATTGAGGAGGGCTCTCTGATTAAAAAAAAAAGAAAATGTAATCCTATTTTAAAACAAAATGGCCAGGAATGTAAAAAAGTGGGGTGTGGCATGGTGGTGCAGTGATAGCCCTCCTGCCGCTCATTAAGGAGGCCAGGTATTGCATCCTGGAACCTTCCTGTGAGGAGTTTACATGCTCCCCCCATGTCTGCATGGGTTTCGCCTGGGTGCTCTGGTTTCCTCCCACAGTCCAAACACATACAGGTTTAGGTGGATTGGTGGTATTAAATTGGCCCCAGTATGAATGTGTGTGTGTGTGTGTGTGTCTGTGTTTGCCCTGCGATGGACTGGTGGACAGGGTAGAATTAAAGGGTAAAAGCAAGCTCTTGTGACCTCATCTTAGTGTTACCATTTTATCTTCCATTAAAATCAGGTTTAAGGTAGGCCCCATCCAAGTTTTTGTACAACATGCTATGTCCTCTGTTTTGACTTTCTTCTGTACTACACTATTTAAATTATGACTTTGTAAAATGTGTGGTTTATAGTTCCGGTTCTAGTATCAGAAACAGTTCAACATGGCCTAGTGACCAAAACCAAAAAATCAAGTATTAATCTGTTTTTGGAGATTCAGTCTTTCCTAGTCAACATATACCAAGTGTAGACCCCTGTATACTGTATGCCAAAGTTAAAAGACGGGCTGTAGAATTCCATCTTTGCAAGATGTTGTTTGACCGTCCTCAAAGGAAAGGGGTAATGCCAGAAGCTGCCTTAGATACTTGTGCTTTAAATAACAGATTAGAGTACAGGGTACAGGGACAGCAAAAGGTATTAGACAGCACTCTTACTGTATCTGTAGCGTCAGGGACCTGCCTTTAACTGCAAACATTATTCTAGGACTTGGCTTTGAGAAGAATCTGGCATGTGTTCTCAGTCAGCCCTGCTAGCATCCTGGTAGGTCTAGAGACTCACTAGATGAATTGAGATTAAAATTTCACTTGGTTGGACATACAGCAGACAAACAAGTAAAGCGATCGATAGAGAGTTGGGTCGTTAGATGGAGTACTGTTGTGCGGCATCAGAACATGCAAAACTGGAGAAAAGTCTTCATCAGAACAGATAAAATAAAAACCTGTATGGCAAGCCCAAGATATTGCTTTCCTAGTGTTTGAGTGAATTTTAAGTTCTCCTTTTGTTCATTTCTGTTTTAGTGAATTAAAAGCAGTATATTTGGAATATCCTCATCATGTCCTTATTCATGTATAGAGATTTACAAGGGAAATTCTTCTTTGTTTATTAATATAACTTAAGGGATTTACTGAAATCAAAGTTAACAGTCCATATGCAAAATTATTTAGTGAGGTAATACTGCACTTGATTAAAAAGAAACATAACCAATTTAGGCAAAATGGAAGTCGGTATCATTAAAAAAGTATGATCCCTAAGAATTTTTACCTTGTTTCACCAATTATGCTTCTTCTGGTTACAAAATTTAATACTGAATCAAAAAGACACATAAGGCAAGAGATAAACTCTGTAACTTTGATTGAAAAACTCTTCAGAAGCAATTATTTTGCTATATTTAAACAAGATGTTATCAAGAAATATTAATAAATTGCATTTAAATAAATCTAATAAACATATGCAGTTGTTTAACAAGGGAAACACAGTTCTGTCCTCATTTTGAACTCATTAGTAGTTTTTGAAATTCTTACTGTACTAGAAGGATTTTGAAATGTAGGAAATGCTTATTAAAATACAGGAGTGACTGCTCAGATTGTTGTTAATAATCACACTGTGCAAAAGCAGGTTATTAGAGTGCAAGGTGTGATTGTCAAATGTTAAAATTGATTCTTAGCATTTGCAAATCCCTTTCTAAACAGTGCAGTGTATACAAAAATATTTAAAGGGGTTATAATGCACTAAAACCTACTTGCACCATTTTGATGAAAACATTTCTGATGCCATCAAATACAACTTGACATTAGGGGGGGTTCTGCTTCTTTGCCACTTTAATTCTGGGTAGTGAATGATGATCAGTCAGATTCCTACTTGTCAGCATTTCTCAGTCTTGCTCCTGAATAACCACTGAGTAGGCTGTTTTATGTTATCAAGCTCTTAGTCACTGAATAATAACCTGAATTATAATAACTGTGCAAATTTAGCTCATGATGAAAACGGTGCATAAAACTCCACCACTGAGGAATTGTGAGGTTAACAGCTAACTTAAGCAAAATAATATGCAAGGTTTGAGCAGCACTTGGAAATTTGCAGATTTTGCACCTAGGCACAATTGTCACATATTTGAATGGAGATAGCCTTGTCAATTATATATTTAATCAAAAAAATTGAAAAGGGTGTCTCTGCAGAACACTGACCCGAGTAGTACTTGGAAAAATCTAATAACTGCCTTAGACTGTGAGAAACAAGCTTTTACCTCCATTGAGTCTCTTTGTCTCATGCTCTGTATATATTCTGTAGGTTAACACACTTATTTGAGATGTGAAGAAAATCACTTGCATGTCTGTCAACCTTAAATTAGCATTGGTTAATATATTAAATTAGTGTATTACCTGGAAATTAAATTTTAATTATGATTAAAATGTGTTATCACAGAATATTAACTTATGCAGGAAAGCAGATCTGTGTGTTTCATCTTGGTTTCTAAAGTGATACATATGCATTTATCTGATTAAAGCTGTATATATTAGTAGGTCACATATCCAAATGTAGACTTCTATTGGTTTTGTATTTACTGTACTTTTCATCCAACAACTATCCATCCATCCATTATCCAACCCGCTATATCCTAACTACAGGGTCACAGGGGTCTGCTGGAGCCAATCCCAGCCAACACAGGGCTCAACACACACACACACACCCACACACCAATGACAATTTAGAATCAACAATGCACCTAACCTGCATGTCTTTGGATCATGGGAGGAAACCAGAGTATCCGGAGGAAACCCACGCAGACACAGAGAGAACATGCAAACTCCACACAGAGAGAACCCGGGAAGTGAACCCGGGTCTCCTAACTGCGAGGCAGCAGTGCTACCCATTGCACCACCATGCTGCCCCATCCAACAACTAAATTTTGTTTATTAATTATCATATTGGGAAGTAGTCAGCACTGATGCCTTACTCTGTAGGTCGGGTTAGGTTGGGTAGCATGGACTTGCACAGCACTTTGCTTCACAAAACCACATGATCTACCAGGAAGACACACGGTCCAATACCACCCACCAGAAATGACCATCTATCTGCTGCAGCAAGGTGATACATGGCCATCCCCTGGTCCAGCCACTCGGGTCCTCAACAATGAGGATCTTGCAAGCCAAATCACCCTTGGGGAATCGTGCCACATGGCCATAGTGCCGTAACTGACACTGCCTCATAATGCAGGTAATGTACCTCATTTGGGGCTCCGTAAGCAACACAAGTCAAACTAGCAGTACCCAAGGATTCTTCGAAAGGACACAGTACCATTGGAGTCCACTCTTCATCTCAGGTCACTGGATAGTGTCCATTTCTCTCAACCATATAGAAAGACAGGAAGCACCAGAACTCTAAACAAAAACAACATTTATTCATATAGTAAGTTTTCATACAATGATGTAGCTCAAAGTACTTTACAAGATGAAGAAAAAATTAAAAAATAAAATTAGGCAATACTAATTAACATAGAATAAAAATAAGGTCCGATGGCCAGGGAGGACAGAAAAAAAAAAACTAAATCTGCAGGGGTTCCAGGCCATGAGACCGCCCAGCCCCCACTAGGCATTCTACCTAACATAAATGATCTCAATCAGTCCTCATAGTTTTCAGGCTTTGATCGGGTGGTGGTGGTGCAGATCGCTATCTATCCTACTGAAAGAATTTATTTTGTTTAAAATGGAGTACCAGGGTTTAAGAGGATCAGTATTGGGGAGATGTACTATATAATTCCTAATATCATTAATTTTGTGATTAAAAAATATAGCAAAAGCCTCACAAGTTTCACTGGAAGTTTTTGGAGGCATTCCATTGAGTGGAATTTGAGTGGTTTAGCAGACAATCAATAGTAGAGAATAAAACTCTCGGATTACTACCATTGTTATTTATAATTTTAGAGAAATAGCACCACCTCTCAAGACGAACTATGTTGTTGTATTCTGTTATTTTAGCCTTCAATATTTCATAGTGGACAATCAATTTAGTTTTTCTCCATTTATGCTCAGCTCTCTGGCATGTTTTCTTTAGATCAGACACTCTTTGGGTTTTCCATGGTGTAATAGTGCTGGAGGATTTTTTAACTGTCTTTTCAGGAGTGACTATGTCAGTGGCAATTCTCATTTTAGTATAAAAATTTTCCACCTTACTATTTACATTATTCTCACTATTGTAGTAAGCACTACAAATGGTTTGGTTGCTTAAAATGCTAAAGTCTTGGACCTTAATCCTTTTACATAGATATCGGGAGTGCCACACACCCCTTTCCAGCAACCTCATGACCCCCCATGCTCTAACAATCCACCTAATGACTTCATAAGAAGTGTCAGAGGTGGCTGGGGCGGTGACCCGGCTGGGACGCCCAGGAGGACCGAAGGAGGGCTTGCGCCTTCCCCAGACCATCTGGGGGCGACCACCCTGGTTCCTTTGGGGGCCACGGGTACAGAGCTTTGAAGCTCCACCCTGTAGGGGCCCGTGGTCGCCGCCAGGGGGCGCCTCCATGCCTTTGGAGCCCTGGACCTCAGCACTTCCACCACATCAGGAAGTGCTGGGGGGAAGAGGAGCAGGGACACCCGGAGTGCTTCCGGGGATACAGCCGGCACTTCCACCACACGGGTGTGGATAAAAGGGGCCGCCTCCCTTCCTTCGGGGCGAGAGTCGGGAGCGGAGTGGACTGAGCTTGCTGGAGGAGGCAAGGAGTTGACCTGAAGAAGAGAAGTAAGGCACTGTGTGGCCAAGACTTTGGGGTTTTGTGGTGCACTTGACTGCTATATATATTGTAAATAAACGTATTTGTGGGTGACATGAAGGTGTCTGCCTATCTGTGCCAGGGCCGGCCTCCACAGAAGAGTCACGAGAGTCATGAATATCACTGCTGAGGTAAGTAAACTTCTTGACAAGGTTGACACTCTCTCCGCAGACAGACACACTGCTGATGGCTGTGCCTAAGAGGTCATTAAAGGCCTCGATCTTGGTTTTTTATCCAGGACATTTGCAAACCCAGACACTCAGACTCCTCGCTCAGTCTCTTGAGATCCCTGATCAGAGCCTCCATTGATTCCGTGAGGCTTACTCTGCAAAGGGTAATTATTAGAAATCCAGTATGGTTAGTGTCTGTATCTAGTTTAAACCTTCTCTCAGTGTCCATTTAAGCTTTATAAAGGTAAACTAGCTTCCTTCCTCACTTAATGAAGACATGCACATGGTAGGACGTGACTTAACTTCCCAGGTTACTGGGAGGAACCATCTTTTATGGTGCAAAGTGCCAAACAAGCATCGATGGCATGTTAAGTCAACACCAGGCACAGCCATGCAATTTTGGGGTGATCAATTAAGCCAACACTCAGAGAGAGCATTTGGAGAAAGCCAGAATATATAGCAAAAATGTTGCAGAAACAACCCATTTGAGAATCATTTGTCATTTGAGAAGAAAGGTAGCATATGGGTCATTCCATGTCAAATCAATCAATGGCCCATGCACGTCAGACTCAAATTCTGGAAAAATGACCAGGTATACCCTTGTTAGTCTGGAGACACTGTGTAAATTTTTTTGATATAAGTTCAATACTTTCCAAGATGTGCTGTGGGCTGGGGATTTGTTCCTGCCTTGCGCCCAGTGTTGCCTAGGATTGGCTCCAGCAGACCCCCGTGACCCTGTGTTAGGATATAGTGGTTTGGGTTATGACTGACTGACTGACTTTCCAAGATACAGCCAGTTTACCAAGGGGAGGGGAGTGTCATTTTTATCCGGCCTCATTTTTTCATCAGATTTTACAAGTCCATAGCTCAAGAACTACACTACCGAGCAGGCTCAGACTTTGCATGCTGGTACATCAATTGGTAGAATATGTGATGAAATTAAAACATATGGTCCAGATGACCCTGCATGGTCAAAGCAGCCTTGAAGCTGACCAAAATTTAATTTAAGTTTTTGGCTTAGCAATGTTTAGGCCTCAGAAACACATATTTGTAATAAATACAGACTTTTGTTGTTTTTTCTTTATTCAGATAACTATACAGGCAGTCCCCAGGTTACGTACGAGATAGGGACTGTAGGCTTGCACTTAAGTTGAATTTGTATGTAAGTTGGAACAGGTACATAAATTTAATAAATGCTAATTGTTGACCGACTGTAACCATGTGCTCTGCCAATGAATGATGGAGTTTCACCCCTCTTTGACCTTTTTATTATTTTTACTTTATTTTCAGTGGTTATGGTTTTACTCTTCTTTACTGTATCACCAGCACTTTCATCATATTTGTGTTTCAGAGACATTGTTGAAGGGTGAAGACAAAAGATTAAGATGAGCTCTTCTGCACAGCACTGTACACGCTATCACAGCTGGAAGGCACCAGTCGTCTGATGTACTGAGAAGAGACAACTTCCTGCTATGTACGTAACAGTACAAGCAGGCTTGCTATTGACAATGAATGGGGACATCGATGTTCGGTTCATCACCAGCCCACCTCATAGTCACCTCCACTGCAGTATGCTGCCTGCAGCATCCGCCCACCGAGAACGAACACGGTGCAGCCAAAAGCGTGTAGTGAATCGCCCCTATTCCGATGCACACTACAATGCTCCCCCTCGCCGCCCCGTTCACCCTCAATGGCCTCCATTCAGCCACAACCGGGTCACTGCTTGCAGCACTACCAGCTGCCCACTGAGAACGACTGGGCAGCCACGTGTGGTGGGCAGGCAGTGAAACCGCTTGCTGCCGGGATCTGCCCGAGGGACACTACACTGCACAAGTAGCGAAATTGCCCCCTCCAGCCTACATCTAGTCACCGCTTGCAGCATTACCAGCCACCCACCGAGAACGAACGGGGCAGCCGTGTGTGGTGGGCGGGCAGTGAAACCGCTTGCCACCAGCATCTGCCTGAGGGACACTACACTACGCGAGCAGCGAAATCGCCCCTCTCCAGCCTCTGTCCAGCCACCGCTTGCAGCGTCCCAGGCCAAAGATGACGGACCGGCAGTTACTGAGGCACATGCGTCGCAGCAGTGGCCCATTCGTAAGTCGTAGATTAGATGTCCGTAACCTGGGGACTACCTGTATAGGCATTCAGGAAAAGCAATAAACAGAAAAGTAACTATATCAGGGTTTGAATAGCAGACAACTCAAATCTAAAAAATCTTTCTGGATTTCATTTTCAGAGCACCCTAACAGCATGTGGGAATGTACAGAAAATTTTGTGAATATTTTAATTTTATTCTACATTGTCCCTTTTTTCTAAAAATACAAACCTTACTTTTCTTATGCAAATCTTTCATGTTTATTTTCCATCCTAAACATAGACTGAAAGCGCCATGTTGAATGAAATTAGAATGAAAACCTGCAGCCACTTCAAACCTCCACGACTGGAACCCTCCTCTATACATTACTATTTTGATGAGTTCCCTATTCCCAAAAGGAACACTCTCTGTTGCCAGACTAGCTTGAATCCTTATGTGACTTTCATAGGTTTGCCATTTTTATAGGCACTCCTGCTGCTGGTTCTGAAGCTGGTCTTTTACATGATGGAATGCCAGCTCATACTTTTGGTGACTTCTTCCGATAGTGATGCAATTTGTCAGCACTGTTACAGAATTAACATCATGGAAATCAAATGGCCCTGCTGGTGTTGTTCTCATGTATGAAAAACGTGTGGTGAAAACTTCTATTTTTGCACAGGCTTTAAACATGCAATTATCTCTCTCCACTTCTTCAGAAAGGTTACAGTTGTGGCACTCCTTTAGAAAAGATTTGCATATTGGACTAACAGACTTAAGGATGATATGGTTTCCCTTGCCCTTCATACTATAATACAATAACAGAATGCAAAAAAAACATTTATGTTAGAATGAAATTCATATATTATATCTAAGTCTATAATTCGGTGGTGTCGGGCAAACATTTTATCATATATAGGGAACTAAGCATAGACAACTCCATTCTCAACTTCCTGCAGTGCATTCAGGAAACAGGTAGTGTAGACTGGGAATAAAATCCCATATCCTGGTCCTTAACACTGTTTTTATTACAGGAGTGCCTCAAGTCTGCTGCCCTAGCCCAATGTTGTTTAATAACAGTCATCTGGACAGATTCAAAAACAAGCACATCATCAAAACACTGATGACATCAGTGTGACTTACCTTAATAACAATGATAATTCATTAAGGCGTGAAGTGAATGCCATGAAAACAACATTACATTTAAAATCTGCTAAACAATGTCGATCATTTTTGAATTCTGAAAACATAGGAGGTCATAAATAAGATTAAGTATGTTGTATTCCATGCTTTTTTGTGTGGTAGCTTTATGCCACAAGTTAGTTATATGGTGCCCAGTATTCACCCCTTTCGAAGTTTTCACATTTTACTTTTAAACAACACTAAATCATGGTGGATTTAATAAGTCTTTTTTGACACATATACAGAAAAAGACAATTTAAATTTCAAGTGAAGACATATCTCTGCCATCTGGTGTAAACTAATTAAAAATATAAAACACAGAATAATTGATGACATGAGTATTCACCCCTTCAAGTCAGTATTTAGTGAAAGTATCTTTGACAACCATGAGTCTGTGTGCGCAGGTCTCCATCACCTTTGCAAATCGTGACATTGCAATGTTTCACACTTCTTCATTGTGAAACTGCTCATGCTCTGTCAGGTTGCAAGGGGATCATGAGTGAACAGCCTTTTTCAAGTCTGGCAAACAAATCCTCAAATTAATTGAGATATGGGCTCCATGAAATTAACTTTTTTTTTTGTTGTTGTTTTAACTTTTGCTTTATGTTTAGAGTCGTTGTCTTACTGAAAAATAAATCTTTCAAGGCTCTGCTTTCTTGCAGATGGCATTATGTTTTCTTCCAGAATTTCCCTGTATTTTGCTGCAATAATTTACCCTCTACCCTCAGAAGCTTCCAGGACCTGCTAGAGAGAAGCATACACACAGAACAATGTTGTCACTACCATGTTTCACGGTGAGAATAGTATGCTTTTAATAATGTACAGTGTATAACTCATGCCAAATTGGGGGATTAGTCTGAAGGCTAAAAATGGTGGTTTCTTCAGACCTTATAATCTTCTTCTAGCTGACTTTAAGTCTCCCATGTACATTTTGAACAGTTACTTTCTTTTTTTCCTGTAAAGCTGTGAAAGCTACTGTAACAGAACCAATCCCGTTATTCCCAAAAGAAATCCTGCTACATTGGACAGAGTCATTAGTCTCTTGGTGGTCTCCCACACTAGTCTTTTTTTTCACACAATCAGTCAGCTTTTGTGGATGGCCTTCTCTAGGCAGGTTTAAAGCTGTGCCATACTAAATCCATTTCTTAATGAATGATTTAAGAGTTCTCCAAAGAATATTCATTGACGTTTTCTTGTATCCACACCCTGACTTGTGCTTTTCAATCACTTTTTCATGGAATTGCTTGGAGTGTTCTTTTGTCTTCATTATGTAGGATAAGCCATGACTCACCAAAAGTTGAACCTTCCTGGTGCAAGTAAATGTATATTACCCACAACTACAGACAAGTCACCTCCATTTAACTGAAAATGCCACTTCTATAACCAATTGTCTGTGTCATATTAAAAAAAAGAATCAGTTATGTTGTACTGTATTTTATATTTATAATTAATTCATACCTATTTGCAAATATCTGTTTTTACTTTGGTATTTTCTGTTGAGCAGTGTCAAAGCCAAATTAAATCCACTGTGACTCAATGCGATATAACAATAAAATATGGAAACGTCCAAGGGGGTGAATACTTTTTGTAGGCACTGTATAAGTGGTTTCACATGGTAAAAATAATCATAATTACATGAAGGAATTCTCAAAACTCCAAAGCCAACACAACGTTTACTAGTTTACTATTCTCCCCTTGATTCCATGCTAAAATACAATTACTTCCTAGCAAAGCATAAAAAATCTGATATTCAAGTAGCAGTAAATTGACGTGTCCAGCAGAGAATCAAAGCATGGACTCTGGTTTAAAAAAAAAAAAAAACATTCAGCAACACTCATTTGTCAGCATGGATTCATAATTGCATATTTCTGTCTCATTGTGAACTGCTGTGCTTTCAGGTGTGGATAGGCAGCAGGGTGCGTATTCTACGGCAGTAGGAGATACACCCATTGTTATAAATTGCTATACTCCTTTGCTTTCTCAGTTAATAACAAATAAGAAAGCCGGTATCATTAGTAAAGACTGTCATTTCACCCTGTTTACCATGGTTTGAGATATTTGATTACAGATTCATTAAATGACCCCTTGTGAAGCTCATTTCAAGTAATACTCTACTACATCTGTAAGAGACTCAGTATACATTGATCTGGATTTTGCCTCATTTTATGAAATGTGGGTTGCTAAGCAAAAGAAATCCGGAACAAAAGGAACCGGCAGGGAGTCATAGTACCGGCACAGCACAAATATAGTACTTCAATTTATCATAAAGGTGTAATTTTTGAAGCTGAGACAGCTTCTACCTCATACATTCTAATATGAAACAAAAACACATAAGGATATTGTACAGTATATCATTTCACTTTTTAAAAGTAAATAGAATGGCTACCAGACATTTTAATTGTTTGCACACTGTGGCCTTTTGATATTTTGCCTGAAGTTACGTGTCAGTTGTATTGTCTAACTGCCAATAAAACCCATATACTGCAATCTATCAGTGAAAATTTACAGACACACAAACGTTTGACTTAAGGTGACAAGCATTCTTACCTAAGAAGGAAATGAAAGATTTTAATGAGGCAGGTTTTGCTGTTATTATATAAGTGTAGCTCTAATGCTTATTCAAGTAAGGAGCAATTAGAATCAAACAGAGAAAAAAGTAGCCCTCCATGCAATTAGAAGTGAAATAAGCTGAACACTTTAGGTAAAGTATTCAAACAAATACTGTTTTTAGGACTTCTGTAAGTAGGAAAGATGATATTATAAACTTTGTGTGTTTAAATATTAAAAAAATAGAATTAATCGTCATTCACTTGTATAGATACAGTGGCAACACACCAAGATGGACATACCAGGCCAACTAATCCATAAAATGCCCAGTAGAATGCCCAGTGGGGGTAATGTGATCTTTAGGTCTTGGAGCCCCTGCAGATTTAACTGGAGTTTTTTTTTTTTTTCCCTGTTCCCTTCGTCAGAAAACACCAGACTCATTTTAGACACATTATGATATTGTATATAAGGATGCTACCCTTCTATTTATTATATATCTATGTTTTATAAGATCTTTTTCTTTGTTACTTATTCATTAATATTATTATATAATCTTATTTGTTTTTTCTTTTCTTGTAATGTTCTTTTTGACATCTTATAAAGCACTTTGAGTTACATTCTTTGTCTGAAAATGTGTTATAAAAAATAAATGTATTTCTGTGGACTTTCAAAGCACTCTTAAGCTTAACAATACATAAACATGCCCTGAAACTACCTCTAGGTCTGCTTCCACTGGAATGGGTCTGGTACACCTTCCTTGAAGAACATGTTGACCTTGACTGAAAATACCATCTTCTTCTTCTTCTTTCTGCTGCTCCAATTAGGGGTTGCCACAGCGGATCACCTGTCCGCATATTGATTTGGCAAAATTTTTCAGGCTTGCAATGAAACACACCAGTTTGTGCATCCTCTGTGGCTGGGTTACTGAAAAGACCATCATCAGGTGGAAAGTACACTCTGAGAAACTTCTAGGCAGTGGTGGAATCATTTGTTGAGAACATGTCAGTATTTCTGCCTGAGGTCACTGCAGGAGATGAAATGTTCCATGATAATAAAGGAGAAAAATATGATATTGAGAACATTGAAAATGTTGCATGATTTTTAGGTGGTATAGTGTTATGGCTCCAATATTGATTTTTTCATTTAAAAAAGAGAATAGTTAATTTAACAATACACATAAATTGTAATAGATTAGTAGGGTACAGCTTGATAGTGTTTATTATATGAAAAATTAACCAATATTTTCCTAATAGTAATATAGGAAACTAGCTAAGTTATCTTTCAAAGACATATCACAGAATAAATTCAAAAATATTAGATATTTGATATCTGTTGATGTCTATATGTACCCTCAGCATTCGTCCCATGCCTTTTTAGTGTTATCCTGTCAATTCAAGGCATGTTACTCATTTCCTGTCCACATTTTGACTAACATAAATGGCACATGAGACCCCATGACCGCTATGAAAACATCAATAGTATTTTTGCACATACTTCCTGTGTTTCTTCCTGTGTCTTTTCTTGCCCAGCACTTCCTGTCATGTTTGACTGAGAAACCATAGTGAAACTGACCAATCAGACCAAAGTGAAACTGGATATGTTTAGATTTTCCAGTTAGTCTGGCCACATACATTTGGAATATGGGTGAAAAACACAATCCCTGGAAGCAACACTGTGAAACCTACACAACTATAAAGACAAAATACATTAGTAAAGTTGAAGAGAGTGTACTGGAAAAGGTTTGCTTATAATTCTAAAAATGAAATGTTCTAAATAAATGTCACCTTAACTCATGGTACTTACCATTAAAAGTGGCAACACTATATCTGTAGCAACAACATATTATTCAAAGTGTTCATGTTGACAGGACCATGAAAATAAAATTACATTTACAGGTAAACACTGCCTAAAATACAAATATGAACTTTGTTCAACAGTCAAATTAATTTTTCTACATGATCTAAATAATGGACAGCACAGTGGGCAGTGCTGCTACCTCACATCTTGGTCAAACTAGACCTGAAACCTGACCTAGTCATTATATGTGTCAGATTTGTACATTTTCATTCTTGTCATGGATTTTTCTCCCTGTACACCAGGTTGCCATATCTCAAAAAAAGTGAGTGTGGTAGGTTAATTGGCCTGGTATGAGTTACTGTGTCCTGTGACATACTAGTATCCTGTTCAGGATTTGTTACAGCCCACCCTGTTGAGATATTCTCCAGCTTCCTGCAACCCCAGAATTACCTTGGTTAAATTCAGTAAGAACAATGGATGCTTTTAGATACAAGTGACCTCACACCGAAGACATTAATGTAGACAGCATAGCTTAGAAACAGATGACAACTTATTCTGCTTTACAAATTCCTTTTTCTATATACAGTACTTGTGTATTCCTTAAGTTTCATTCTGAACAATAATGAAAAGAATGCACTGCATATTCAGAGAACAGCCTTATTCACCTGCCCGTTCTCTTCACTGTTCATTGTGCCAGATTGCAAATTTCCAGTAACCAGTGTTTCAAATAGAACTTATAATGCCTCATATATAATAAATTGCCAGCAAAAAACTTAATTTAGAGGAAAATCATGTCATTCACATTTTACTTTCAGGATAGACTCTGCCTCAGCTCTGACCTTGAATGAGTTAAGTGGTTTTGAAAATAGATTGATATTATCTTATGTATGAGCATCAGTAACTGATATTTATGGTCTCAGTTGCAGCTTAGACTAGGGGCTGATTACTTCAATAAAGCACACTTGTTCAGAGTCTGGTTGGTAAGTATCCCTGCTTTAATGTTGCTCTGCTGCCTTTTATGTTCACTATATACTTATCTTTATATATATATATATAATCCTTCCTCGATCGCGGGGGTTGCGTTCCAGACTGCCCCGCGATAGGTGAAAATCCGCAAAGTAGAAACCATATGTTTGTACGGTTATTTTTATATATTTTAAGCCCTTATAAACTCTCCCACACTGTTAACATTATTAGAGCCCTCTAGACATGAAATAAGACCCTTTAGTCAAAAGTTTAAACTGTGCTCCATGACAAGACAGAGATGGCAATTCTTTCTCACAATTAAAAGAATGCAAACATATCTTCTCTTCAAAGGAGCGCCTTCAGGAACAGAGAATGTCAGAGAGAGCGCTCGCTAAGAAAAGCAAACAATCAAACAATCAAAAAATCAATACGTGCTTTTAAGTATGCAGAAGCACTGCGATAAAGCGGCATTTTGTAGAGGAGCGTCCGTATCTTCTATGCAAACAGCCTCTGTGCAAACAGCCCCTCTGCTCACACCCCCTCCGTCAGGCAGAGAGAGTGAGAGAGATAGAGAGAAGCAAACAATCAGGCACCACGCGGGAAGCATATCTTATATAATTGAGTAGTTTTATTTAATATGTAATACGTGCTCTGATTGGGTAGCTTCTCAGCCATCCGGCAATAGCGTCCCTTGTATGAAATCAACTGGATAAACAAACTGAGGAAGCATGTACCATAAATTAAAAGACCCATTGTCCACAGAAAGCTGCGAACCAGCGAAAAATCCGTGATATATATTTAGATGTGCTTACATTTAAAATCCGCGATAGAGTGAAGCCGCGAAAGTCGAAGCGCGATATAGCAAGGGATTACTGTATATATATTTTGTCACACACGTGTGATTGGGAGGCAACAAAATAGCCTGAATAATTGCAGTACCATGCCAGACCAGGAGGTGGCAAGCACTGACTTTCTCTCTCAATCCTCTGCAGACCATCCATGGGAAATCCTGCTAAGCCCCGGAGCCACAGATGACATCACTTCTTGTACCAGCGCTATTGATGATGTCAACAATATACAGTACAGGTGACTGCAAATGGGTATTTGGTTGACTTGTTCACAGGTTGGAGTCCAAAACAGAGCTGATATAAGAGTTCAAAATATGGTGGCTTTAAATTCCAGGACAGGAAGTGACATCATCGGTACCAGTAATGATGTCATCCATAGTGCCAGAACTGGAAGTGACATCTTCAGGACTAGAAGTGGTGTCATCAATAGCACTGGTACTGGAAAGTGATGTCATCAATGGTACCGGGACCTAGCGGGATTTCCCATGGATGGTCTGCAGAGGATTGAGAGAGAAAGTCAGTGCAGCTCACCACCCCCTGGTCTGGCTTGGTACTACTATTATTCAGGCCCTTTTGCTGCCTCCTAATCACATGTGTGAGACAATACATATATATATATATATATATATATATATATATATATATATATATATATATATATATATATATATATATATATATATATTTGTATATAGTAATCCAGAAAGAGAACAAATGAATCACATATCTTAAAATACTTTTTTATTCCTAAGCTTTCAACAACCTACCAGGTGTCATCATCAGAGGAAAATGATTAGACATACAGGAATCAAAAGCACTATACAGCAACTGAAGGTGCGGCTGGAAACAATCGACCTTAACCTGATCTTAGGTTTTACTTGGCAAGCCCTTTCCTATCACAGTGGTGTATCAGAAAGTACAGCGCAGATCCTCTCCAAATCAGGCACTCAAAATAGCTCATAAACCATAAATCTTTTTAATGCCAAAAGCAAGAAATCTGCATCAAAGACACTGAACACAGTATGCAGTATTCCATGCAGCACATGTCCAGCTGTATACATGGGATAAACATCTAAAACACTTGCAACACATATACAATACAAGAACATCGCAATGCTGTCAGACAGAAGGACACACAATCTCTGATATATTCACATTCAATCAAAAACTGGGACACGGTGCAAGTAAAATTCAGGGCTAATAGTAAAAGTGCCAGAGAGCTGTTTCAATCTTGGCTCTCAAATGAAAACGCCATTAACAGACATTTGGACATGAAGCAAGTTTAAAAAGAAGGACACCTAAAAAGTAAAAAAAGACTTTATGACCAACACCCTCCAAACCATATCACAGACCTACAGTATATATATGTGTGTGTATGTGTGTGTACTGTATATAACCTGTGCTGGTTACAATGGGAAATTGCACTGATATTTTCATAGCAACATGGCTTATCTTTCCATTTACTGTGAATATTTATTTTTCCTTTTGTAGAGAGTCAGGACCGTGTTTGCAGTCTAAAGCGTTTGTTTTAAGGGTAGTCTACAGGATGGAATTGGCTTTAGCAGATTATGGTAATAGTGATAACAAGCATTGGCATAAATGGTGTACATTGCCATGCTAGTAAAATAAAAGGAATCCTGCTGGGAGTAGGTCTCATATTCAGAGAGCCTCTTCTGAGGCTCAGAATCAAAGTGGCAAAGGTGGACGAAAAGTAAGTTAGAAGTTCCTAAGAACAATAGTGTACTATAAGAAAATGCTATATATTATATGTGGAATTCTGCTGCATATTACAGAGAACAGGCTACCTGGGTGTTTCCTGGCACATTAAATGTAAGCTGAGACCTCAGGTTGCATGAAAATCTGGGGCCTAAAAATGGGGCTCTAGGAAGACACCATAGGTCTTTAAAGGGACATTCCTAACTTTATAAAGGATTAGAGAGTTTATCCCAGAAGTGGTTCCAGACTGGATGTTGAAGTCTGAATGTAAGTAAAGGCAAAATCTCAAACAGTGGGAGGACAAGTGGTAAGAGGATTATAAAGAGATGTGTGGAAGGTGAGAAAGAGGAACCCTCATTGTAGTGGGACCATAAGCAGACAGAGGAAGCAAAATACCTCACTGGATAATGTTTGTTTCTTTTTAATATAAAATTCTATTCATTATGTCCATATCTTCCTTGTGTTCTATAATTTATCATACAATTGACCTCCCAGGGATTCATTCTAGATTCGGGAATATCTTGAGAGCACTCCTATCTTTCACACTACAGTGGTTGTTCTTAAAAAGTCCTATGGCATCTGTGTAAGTACACATACGCACACATACACAAACAGACACAACCAGCTTACCAATTCCAAATTGTCCTTTTCTCAGTAAATGGTGGCAGTGAGCTAGCACTGAATCAAGTATTTTCTGTCCTCTGTTTAAAGAGGATTATGGGGTGATCACAGGTGGTGTTCAGCACATTTTTTCAATAACAGAACTTTATATCAGGTCTAACAGTTGAGCAGCTGTAGTAGTAAACACATTTTTTGCAAGTGAAATGTGTCAGTTTTTGGTTCTGTGAGTGTGGCCATGTTGCTTTGCTGATTGATTTGCACAAAAAACAATTAAACACTAGCTCATTACTATTATTACTATTATTATTGAAAATAAAACTAAGGATTGTTGTTGTGAACTGCATTGTTCCAACATCAGTGTACCTGGAAAAGAAGGACCACAGGCTTAAACATATAACATGATGTGACACAAGTAACCCAGAGAAACTTTCTGCCTCTTCTGTGATAGGCTTTATAACAGCTATAAGTAACTCATCACCTATACAACTACAATCAGTTATAACACATATCCATTTTTTATTTGACTCTTAAAATTAATTTTGGAGCAACACAAAATCAATTGTAAGTGTGTAAAATTAATAAAAACAAGTGTATCAGACAGCTGTGACCTATCTTAATAATCCATAATCAAAGCCAACAACATGCCAACTGCTGCTCTACTCGTTTTCAGTGCAGAACATAGGCAAATTTGTAAGCTTGTGTTGACAAGAAAGAGAAACAGAAAATGGAAATAAAATCATACCAGTTGCTTTAGTGCAATTTTCACTACCAGAACTGAATGTAGAAACTTGCAAACCTGGACTGGTGAGAGTGAGATGTGTAGGGGTCTGATAGAAATCAATAGTTTAACAATTTCAGAATGTAAAGGTGGGAATTTGATTACTTGTATCAAAACCATCTGTCTGCAAGATTCTGTAAAAAACATCTACTTAAGGCATGTCATTACCATTACAAAACCCATAGCAAATGAGCCGCATTTTGATGTTGTCAGTCTTACCAAATGTTAATTACGTTTTCCAATTCATTTTCTTTTCATTAGCATGCTAAGTCTGTGCTGTCATTGATCTTGATTTTCAATACAGAGACATGACAAATATCACATAAACTTTAAGGAAAGAACCTAAAAGGTTATTTGGCACTTCGTTTAAGGTGCATGTCAAAGGGATCAAATAACTCTATGCTGCCTACCTTGGTGGCACTGGGCACGAAGTAGAAATCCATTCTATTGTACTGCACTGCTAACTAAATTACATGTTTATGTTGAACCAATTTAGATTCTGTGAATGAAAAATTAACTGCTTGCAAGCTACTTCGGGTTAATAGCTGACAAAGCCGTTTTGGTATAACGGCAGGTTATTCATACCTGTCTGTCATAAGACAGGGTGCAGTAAGCTGACCAAAGCCAATTTCCAGTTTCTTAGGAATGCATCTATTTGACACAGGAAAGATGACCTTTCCTTCTTTAGGGTCTATCTGATCAGTGAAAAAATAAGAAAAGATGGCCAATTAGTGTAATAAAACAAAATTCTTAAGTAAACGATATTATGTTTATTTTTAAGAAATAAGGGGAAGGGGGAGGAAGAAGAAATTATAAATAGCCAATAGAAAAATATGTAACTTTGCTCTTCTGCCTTGCAACGTAGAATCTACATACTCATCTGTGACTGAATAAAAATCTAATTGATTGATTGAACTTGTCTTGTCTAACTTGGGGGAGTTTTTTACTTCCACAATTCTCAGATCTGTATAACACAAAAATATTTGGAAGGAAAACCACTTTGTGTATAGAGAGAACAGGATCCAAACAATGACTGGGGATATGGATTGGAACCCTAAGCTGCAGCACCCACAACCACAGGGCACAGTACAAAAAAGCTTGTAATTAATAATATTAAAAAAGTGATTGAAAATTATCTCATTTTGCATTCATAAAATTTCAATTTTGATATTATTTTCTGATTCTGTTCCCAATACATGCTACTGTATTGTATAAGACAGTTTACATGCTTGTTTTGGTGAAGGTGAGAAAAGCAAAGTGGTGTGGTTAAAAAAAATGAAAACAAAACATTTTGCATGATGATTTTTAATTGGGTATTTCTCTGAAGCTTGCAAATATGTAGTAGGATTAGGTCTGACTTTTGTTTATTTAGAGGTCCACACCCCTTTTATAATTTTTAATCACCAGAAATCAACACTGCTTCCTCACAGAATTCTAGCATGTTGATAAAATATGTCTTCCCTCATCTGAAACCATGCTTACTGTTCAGTAAAACTCCTGTTATTGCCATGTGTTGTTCAATCTTTCCCTTAAAAATCCCTTCCATTAATTTACCTGTGATGCATGTTAAAATTACTGGCCTATAGTTGCCTGGATCTGTCTTGTTGCCATTTTTATACAACATTATAATATTTGCCATTTTTCAGTCCTTTGGAATATTATCTGATCCTGGTGATTTGTATGATTTCAGCCTATTTAATCTAAGCAGTACTTCTCCCTCTACAATATCCAAATCACAAAGTACCTCCTTAAAAGTCCCTTTTACTGCTGGGAGATCATCCACTTCGTCATATGTAAAGAAAAATGCCAGCCCTCACTCATCACTAATTCTCTAACTTTCCGTGTAGGTAGAAGGCTGAAATTTGGCAGACTCATTCCTTACAGCTTACTTACAAAAGTTAAGCAGGTTTCATTTCCAAATTCTATGTGTATCAGTCATAACTGAATCCTACTTACGTACATATATATGGCCATCGACTGCAGCTCGGTCGCCGTGTGAGGCGGAGTTGCGTTCCCCATCACCACGCCTCCCACGTAGTTGGCTGCCGACCTATATTGCGACCTCCATACCAACGCCTCCCACGTAATTGAGTGCCTGCCCATATAAGGCCGTCCGTCAGCAGCAATCCAATAGACACGCTGCCGCTAAATATTCGCAGACAAATCAAAAAGTTAATACCGAGAATGCCTGTTAAACATCTTAGATTCACGAGTAGCGATTTGGGTGGTGAGATGTCTATCTACTGTAGGTGATCACTGTAATATTTATATGTCATTGAAATGTATTATTATCAGGCATTGTTTAGGCACCTATGTCATCAGGAAGGCACCAGAAAAAGGGACCTCAAGGTTACTATTATGGAAGTTAATTTAGAGCATGGATACTGTGAATGTAAGACCTGTAATAAATAAAGTTCCCCTGCATACTTTAAAAGAAAGTTTCGCCATCATTTCATTTTTCACAATTTGTGAAATCAAGACATGGTGTCAGAATAGAGGACAGTCATAGATTTTGTTGGAGTTCCCTCGCCACGAATTGACTGGGATTCTCTTAACTTGCCTGGAGAATGGAAAAAGTTCAGACAGTACGTGGAGCTGATGTTTTCTGGCCCGCTAAAAGGCAAAGACAAGAGTGAGAAATGCAGCTACCTGCTCCTGTGGACTGGAGAAAAAGGAAGAAACATTTTTAACACATGGACTCTCACCCAGGAGGAAGCCAAGGTACTGAAAACTTATTATGACCATTTTGATGCGTTTGTCAGGCCTAAGACAAATACGATATTCGCGAGATACAAGTTTAATGGGAAGACACAGGGTATAAACGAGACTTTTGATCACTTTGTAACGGACTTAAAATTGCTGGTGAAGGAATGTGCTTATGCAAACGAAGATGAGATAGTCAGGGATAGACTAGTGTTTGGGACAAATTTAGTGAAAGTGCGAGAAAAACTTTTAAGTGCCGGGTCTTAGCTAACATTAAATAAAGCCGTGGACATCGCAAGATCGCACGAGATAGCACAAGCACAGCTGAGAACCTTTGATGAATGTACTCCGAGCGGCTCATGGGAACTGACTGTGAACGCAGTACGCAGACAACAAGCAAGAGCTCCAAAGAGCACTGAACAAAAAACGCATTACACAATTGAGAAGGCAGCAAAAGAATATGAAGCGAGTGACGCATACAAGCATATGCATAAGTGCAGCTACTGTGGAAACAAAGCACACGGTGGAAAAAGTCAATGTCCATCTAAAGGAAGACAGTGTAAAAATGTGGTAAATTGAACCACTTCGCTAAAGTTTGCAGGGCTGGGGAAGGTAAACCCATGCATGCAGTCTGTGATGTCTCAGATAAAGAGGAAGACGAGCTGTTTATTGATGCAGTAAGAAAGGAACAACCCTCTGAAGCTGAACAAACCTTTGTAGACATAGCAATAGGAAAGCAAGGTGTAAAGCTTAAGTTTAAATTAAGTTCATAGACACGCTGCCGCTAAATATTCGCAGGCAAATCCCCAACTTAATACCGGGAAAGCCTGTTAAACATCTTAGATTCACGAGTACCGATTTGGGTAGTGAACACTTTAATGAATGAAACCAGTTATCTTTACAAAGGTTGACAAACACGGAATGTAACTTGAACACAACACATCCTCCAAATACGAACCTGATTGAAAGAAATAATGATAATCAAATCCTTGATGACAGCAACACTCATAACAGTCACAAAACAATTACATTGACAATCATGTTACGTTATTTTTAAAATGTTTCCTTTTCTTTTTCATAACTTCTTTAACACACTTCTCCGCTGCGAAGTGCGGGTATTTTGCTAGTATATATATATATATATATATATATACTGTATATGCGTAAGTAAATTTATGCTAATGCTGTTAGTTAGGGTCAGATCAGGAGGTAGGGAGGGAGAAGGGAGAGTGTGTACATGACTGAGAAAATAAAACTGAAAAAAAGCTAACTTTTACAAGTACACCCGATCTGACGCAGTTAGTTTTCAAATAATATTCCATTAGTGTGATGATGTTTTCTGATTAGTACTATTCAGGTCATAAAATGATTTCTTCAAAATGTCACATATATTTGTCTCTTTTTTTCCGGTGCTGCGTTCATCATGGACCAGAAGGCATGAGCTTATTTAGTGTGAGCAGGAACACGTAGGTGGCCAGTTGCGGTGTGCTACAACATGCTTGACCTGGCAGCGAACAACACACATGTAACTGTGCAAGGCATGTACGGAGTCCACTGAGAAAAGATGAGTGTTCATGGCTCACCTTGCAGAGGAACTTCGTCATCGCTTCTTACAAGAAAAGGCAATGGAAAAAGAAAAAGAGGATGCAACATCGACAAACTTCTGTTCCAAGACTGACTCTTCCCCCAGGAAAGTAATCTCAGTCAGTGTCAGGCGCCCCTTCAGTGTAATAGGAACCACAGCACAGAGAGAATTGTGTACATTGCAACAGGTACACATGTCGTAAATGTAGGAAGGATCGTCCTTGGGTGTGTGGGAACTGATAACATTTGAATTTGATGATTGTATATAGCGCAGAACTGACCTCTCTGTACAATACAATACAATACAATACAGTTTATTTTTGTATAGCCCAAAATCAAACAGGAAGTGCCGCAATGGGCTTTAACAGGCCCTGCCTTTTGACAGCCCCCCAGCCTTGACTCTCTGAGAAGACAAGGAAAAACTCCCAATAAAACCTTGTAGGGAAAATGGAAGAAACCTCGGGAAAGGCAGTTCAAAGAGAGACCCCTTTCCAGGTAGGTTGGGCGTGCAGTGGGTGTCAAAAGTAGGGCGTCAATACAATACAATATACAGAACAGAACAATTCCTTAAGACAGCATAATAATAAAAATTTTAGAAGTACGGTTTAACAGTAGATGATATGACATAATTAGGTTTGGATATTTTTAGAGTCCTGGAGACCTCATCCATCTAGCTGCCTCCCCATTTGGCCATGCCACGGCTGAAACGTTGCTCAGATGAAAGGACCCCTCTTTCCCATGATTCCTGTGATCCTCCATCAGGGATGACTTTACCATAGGCAGGCAAACAACTTGGCAGGTGGGCCGTGGCACCAATTGCCACATTTGGGTACCGAGAAAAGAAACAGAATAGGTGAGGGTTAGTATTCAAATATAATTATCATGTTTCTTATGTTATAGTGCTAATGACTAACAACAGAGATGCAGTATGTACAGTTAATCAGCAGCTCTAGTCAGGATATGCTAAACTGAAGTAGTGAGTCTTCAGCCGGGATTTAAAGGCTGAGACTGAAGGGGCATCTCTTATGGAAGCAGGAAGACCATTCCACAGTTTAGGGGCCCTGTAACTAAAAGCTCGACCTCCCACTGTTATTTTATTAATCCTTGGAATCCTAAGCAGACCGGCATCTTGAGATCTTAATGTGCTCAGGTTTGTAAGTCATGATAAGTTCAGACAAGTAAGCCGGACCTTGGCCATTTAATGCTTTATATGTTAAAAGGAGGATTTTGAAATCTGCCCTAAACTTAACTGGGAGCCAGTGTAAAGATTTAAGAACTGGGTTATGTGTTCATATTTTCTTGTTCTTGTAATAATTCTTGCAGCGCATTTTGGATTAACTGGAGGCTGTATAGAGAACAGTTTGAACAGCCAGTGAACACCGCATTGCAGTAGTCAATCCTACTAGAGATAAATGCATGAATTAATTTCTCACAATCCTGTTTATTTAGAAAGCGCCTTAATTTCCTAACATTTTTAAGATGGAAAAACATGTTTTGGACGACTTTGTAATATGTGCTTTAAATGACATGCTAGAATCAAAGATAACTCCTAGATTGCGGGCTGATTCAGTAAAATTAATTGGGATTCCAACTGAGTTAAATGATGACAAAATATTGCTGTGATCAGCGTCATTCCCTCCAACAATTAACATCTCTGTTTTATCTGTATTTAAAGACAAGTAGTTCTCATTCATCCATTCCTTTAATTCACTAACACAACTAATTAAAGACAACATCGGAGAAACTTCATTTGATTTAAATGAAAGGTATAACTGGGTGTCATCTGCATACGAGTGAAAATTAACATTATGTTTCCTAATGAGAGATCCCAGTGGAAGCATGTAAAGTGAAAACAGTAAAGGTCCCAGTACTGAGCCCTGCGGACACCATATTGAACTTCTGTGTATAATGATGGAGTACTGTCAGCACATTTCTGTACATACTGGAATCGATTTGATAAATAAGAACTGAACCAAGCGAGCACGGGCCTGTAAGCCCAACATCGTTTTCTAGCCTGTGCAGTAAAATAGAATGGTCAATGGTGTCAAATGCTGCACTTAAGTCCAACAACATAATTACAGTGGAATTTCCTTCATCAGAGGATATCAGAATGTCATTTACAACCCGTGTTAGTGCCGTTTCTGTACTATGACCAGTGCAAAGCCAGACTGGAATTTCTCAAATAAATTGTAATGCGTAAGGTGTGACTGAAGCTGACTGGCGACTACTTTTCTAGTATTTTAGAGAGAAATGGTAAATTTGAAATAGGCCTATAGTTATTTAGTATGTGTGGGTCTAGGTCTGACTTTTTAAGTAAAGGTTTAATGACTGACACTTTTAGTGCATCAGGTATGTGCCATGCAGTAATGAACTATTGATAATGGTTAGAATAGGGCTGCAAGAACATCCATTGCACTTTTACTAGTTTTGTTGGCACTGGATCTAGGGAACAAGTAGTGGGCTTCATTTTAGTAATTAAAGTTAAGACTTCCTGGTGAGTTACAGGATTAAAATTACTAAAGTGCTGAATGCAATGTGCCGCAGGGTCTGCTAAGCTAGTATTTGGTTTGTACTGTGATGCTGAGATCTGGGATCTTATATTTTTAATTTTCTCATTGAAGAAGTTCATAAAGTCTGTACTGCTAATATCTGTTGGTATTTTGCACTGTTGATCTGAATTCCCATTTGTTAATTTAGCCACTGCTCTAAAAGTACCCTAGGATTTTTATTATTGCTATCTATTAATGTAGAATAGTATTCTGAGCGAGCTTTAAAGAGGGCTTTTTTATATTTATTTACACTCTCTGTCCATGCAATTTGAAAGACATGTAGCTTTGTTGTTCTCCATCTGCTCCAGTTTTCGACACTCTAATTTAAGAGCTCGAGTATTTTCATTAAACCAGGGAGAGTTTCTATGTGCTTTGATCACTTTTGTTTTAGGGGAGCCACTGTGTCCAGAGCATCTCTCAAGGTCACATTATAATGTGATATTAGCTGATCTAAATTGTTTTCCACGTTTACATTTGATGTTAACTGATCTAAATGGTTTTCCACAATTACACTCGACTTACTCAAGGTATCTATAAATTTTGAAGCAGAATTACAATCTAGATGTCGCACTGTCTTTGTTTTAATCTGCGAGTGCGCTGGCATGGGCAGAACTAAATCAAATGTAATTAAGAAGTGATCGGAAATAACTACATTTAATGGAGTAATATTTAAATTTTGAATTTCAACTTTGTAAGTTATAATTAAATCTAATGTATGGTTATGATTATGAGTTGGACCTTTGACAATCTGACAAAATCCTACTGAATTTAACAAATAAGTAAAACATTTGCTAAAAGTGTCAGTTTCCACATCAATGTGTACATTAAAATCCCCCATCAGAACTACGTGATCATAATTTATAGTCAAATCAGACAGAAGGTTGCTAAATTCAGTCATGAACAATGAATATGGCCCTGGTGGTCTGTAGACTAGCACTATAATTGTGTTGGAATCTGTTTTAATATTTAAAATGAATGCCTCAAAGGATGTAAAGTTGCCTAAATTTTTAGGAGTGATTTGCATTTTGTTACAATGAATTATTCCAAGGCCTCCTCCTCGACCAGAATCTCTAGACTTATGAAGGAACGAGTATCCATCTGGTGACGCCTCAGCTAGGGGAACAGTGTCACATTTACTAAGCCAGGTTTCAGTAAGAAGAAACAGATCAGATTTTGTACTTAATATAATATCATTTACCAAAACAGCTTTAGTGCCAAGAGAGCGAATGTTCAATAAACAGCATTTAAAACTTCATGGTTCTTTCTGAACTGCTGATATATTTTTTGTTTTAATTTGAATTAAATTTCTATTACAGATGCCCCTGGTGGAGTGTCTGGTTTTATCCCTTGGTCTAATTATACATCTTATTTTTTGGTTATCAATTAATTTATGGTTTGTATCAAGACTAAATTTACTGGATAACCCACAACAGGGATTATGGGTAACAGCTTCAGGAAAATAACAGGTGGGATAAAGAACAGCCTGTACTATTCTTTCGTCTGCATGTCCTGGAGTACAAAAGAAACACCACCATACAGTAACATATGGGGACTGGGCGAGATCAGGGAAAAAAAAAAACGATCACTGATTACAACTGCAAGAAGGTATGTAAATAAATATGAATAATGTTGCATCAGTGCCACACTGTTTTCCGAAATGTATTATACAGGTCATAAAATGAATAATTCCAAATATCATATATACCTATGTCTCTGTTTTTTTGTCAGTGCGGTTTTGACATCATAGACCACAAGGTACATACTAATTCAGCGTGAGCAAGAACACTCAATAAAACTGAATAAAAAAATTCAAGTGACAATGAGATAACAAGAAGACAGATTCACCAGCGTTTGTGTGTCAGCTTTTATCCCTCCAGATCAGAAAATTTCAAGTTCTGTTGTCTCAAAACACCACTCACATCTACATTTATTTCCAGTTTCAAATAAACACTAACAGCGTCAGGTCTGGGGTGGTGGTGGTGGGGGGGGTTGTATCGTGATTGTAACTGAGAGAATAAAAGTGAAAAAAAATGCAAACCTTCACAAGTACTATAAATTTACACCAGCCGTTACAGACGCAAATCAAATGTATGTTTTTATTGTACAATATTAACAATAAGAGAAGCTCACTATTCAAAACTGTAAATTTGCAAGGCAATCAGGATCAAACCAATGACCTTTTTATTACAAGTCAGCAGTTCTTACCGCTGCACCACTGAAACCTTCACACATTATACAGAATTATTATTATTATTATTATTATACAGTTAATGCCTACATTTTGTCATTTATTACTAAAACATGAAAAATACTTCTGTTTTAACGATGTGTTTACATAGACTGTTGTAGACACAGAACACACATGATATGCATGTGTTCCAAATAACAATACATTATTTACCCTCAAACTCCAGCACTTCACTCCAAGAAAATCAAGGTTTGAGCTGGGAGAACTTTTTGCCCTTTTTGCGGCACATTTACAAGACAAAAGACACTGACAGAGAGGTGCGAAGGGATTTAAGGTGGGCGGGAATTACGAGTTTTTGCGTAGGCTTTGGTAATTCTAGTGTTAAGCCTGTTCCACTGCTGCTCAACTGTCTTCACGCTTAAAAGCATATCCCAATCCATCCTCATTAGACTTTGCTGCATCTGCTCAGAATTTTCTCTACCAAAGTTAAACTTAACAGTTTTCGTCTTTACGTTTGTGTGCTTCCAAAACATTGAGAACTGTATTATATTATGGTCACTTGAACCTAGCAGTTCAATTACCTCTACACCCTCAATTCTATCCTGATTATTACAAAATGCTAAATCAAGACAGGTTTCACCCAGTGTTGGTTCTTTGATATACTGTGTTAAAAAACTGCTGCTTTTGTCCTCTGCTATTTGTAAGGTTATCCCAGTTAATATTAACATAGTTAAAGACCCAAATGAACGATATGCTGTATGTTGCATTTTTAATATTATTAGATGTTGACACTTAGTAGATATTATAAACTGAAGTTATGCTTTTCCTAAATGTATACATTTGTGCAAAATTGTCACATAATCTAAAGGTGCACGAAAATGGCTGTATTTTTAAGACAATCTAGGAAACTGAAGGAATATTCACCATTGTCATCCATTAAAAGGTCAGTCACAGCACACTTTTTAAAATGTGCCAAGTATTGCCATGTATTGTGCACTTTAAACCAACAGATACTAAATGTGAGCAATCCATTTTTTTCAGTGTCTCAATTACATAGCCATTGCAGTAAGCACTTTCAACTTTGAGCACACCACATGCAATAATTACAGGTTTGAACAATGAAGAATATTCAATGAATGTGTCCATTAGCTCAATACATATAGAAACCCTAAGAGAACAGAAAAATTTGCAATATGTCACTAAAACCAGGACCTGAGTTCAACATAACACCTAACTTGACAACCAGCTTTTCCAAATGATTAAATTAAAAGAAACATAAAAAATGGCCACATTTAAACACACATTCATTCCAGCACAAAAAAAAAAAAAATAGTCATTGTTACCTGCTAGCAAAAAAGCCAAGGTACACATGCACGTTTTAGCTGCTCAGAAGGTAGGTGTTTCCATTGTGGAAGTCCAGCCCTGAAACAGACAGGCACACACCGATGGTTCCACACAAAGCACACATGTATTTACATAAACGTCCACACAGCACACAGTGCCCCTGCACCAATCACCCTCTTCTCAAGTCCTTCAAAGGTCCTTCACCGCCTCCCCTGCTCTCCACCGAGCTCTGTCCTCTCCCTCCCGACTGCAGCTGCCGACTGAAGGGAGGTGGCGCCCTTTATGTCCACCCGGACATGCTCCAGGCGCTTTCTGATAGACTTCCTGTGGCACTTCCTGGTGTGGCGGAAGTGCCACATGAGCTTCCAGAAGCACTCCAGGTGACCTCGGTATTCCTTCCTCCAGCACCTCCAGCTGTGGTGGAAGCGCTAACATCCAAGGCTCCACAATTGTCTGGACGCACCCTGTCAGTGGCCATGGGCCCTTACAGGGTTGAGCTTTCATGCTCAAACCCCGTGGCCCCCAAAACAGGCAGGGCGGCTGCCCTCTTGTGGTCCTAAGAAGGCACAGTCCCTTTAGTGGTTCGTCCAGGTGTTGCGACTGGGCCCAGCCCCCAGCCGACCACCACACCATATATAATTAAATGCCATTAGTGAATACAGACATATGTGCACACACAGTGATTTCACCTACCTTCAACTAAGTTGTTTGTCCAGTTATTTAAAATGAATCCAGGAGTTCAGTTGAAGTACTATATATGTGCACAGCTGGTTTCAGGATTAGAGTTGGACCATTAAAGAATGCCCTTTGAAGACAGGCTTACTTTATACACACTTATTACGGTGGAGGTGTGCACAATGTCCTACAGTAATATGAACACTTAAAGTACAGGCAGGTCTCTAGAGGAAACTACATATACCTTGCCATTCATGCATAACCA
This sequence comes from Polypterus senegalus, assembly GCF_016835505.1. Taxonomy (NCBI): domain Eukaryota; kingdom Metazoa; phylum Chordata; class Cladistia; order Polypteriformes; family Polypteridae; genus Polypterus; species Polypterus senegalus. The sequence continues at coordinate 67,700,736 of NC_053167.1, forward strand.
TGTAACCACAGAGGGGAACTGAGGTAAGGCATGCATCTATTCATCTATTTTTTTTTGTTAGAGTTTCAAAGGAAGCCAGAATTTATCTAAAGTCCATCAAAGGAATGTCAGTTCATATTAGGCAAATTTTGAGTTGCCTGACTAACCACAATAACTTCGATGGCAATATAAAGTAGATTTAAGGAAGGGCTGCCAGACATCTGGCAAAAGGAGGACATGTCCTCCATTAAGCAGGCAAAGCTAAAAACCTGCCAACTGTCTAGCTTTGTCATGATTAGGTTCTAATTTGGGGCCCCACCCCAAGTTTTCAATACAATGTAGAGTGACTGAAACTCCATGGGAACCCATACTCACCCAGCTACACCTTGCTATAGTTATGTACGTTGTCACACACGCATGCTTGGGAGGCAGTCTAAGGGCTTAACTCGGAGTAAGACACACAGACTAGGGTTGTTGAATGCTGCTTATACCTTTTCATCCTCCTCCTCCACAGACCAGCATAAGGAAAGCCTGCCTAAGACTGTGCCTATTTCCTTTTGGAATACACCTCCTAACAAGACCTCACACCAGACCCGTTAATCCTCTTGTTTAGTCTTTACTTGGACTCGGTCTTGAATGATTACTTGTTTTGTTATTTGCCTTACAGTATACGGGGTGGAATCCGCCAAATCTGTATCCTATTTGTTGTGCTTTCTTTACAACATGTATATGCATATGATTTGCACTCCCCCCAACTACCTGTACCCATGATTTGTGATTTTATGTTGGAATATTGGCACAATCAAAACTCCAAGGAGATCAATGTAGGACTCTCTGATGTTATATCAAACAGTTTGATACTATGTCCTGTTTGGCTACGCAGGTATCTGACAGCCTTAATTTAATGTCTTCTTTATAATTTGCTTTTGAGCATTCAGGTTTAACACTTCTTCAAAAGATCCAGCACCTATTATAATTGTTTTAGTTTCTAAATACACAGTTTGCCTTCAATGATTAATTACTGCTTGAATTAATTAAACTGTGATGTTATTTTTTGTGTTATAAAAAGAGAAGCATTATCTGTATGCATCTTAGAAAATCCTAATTAATTTTCATAGCACAGTAATTATTGATAACATTTAAAATACTTAAATATGCATTAGTTATATTTAGCAATATCAGCCTCAGTGTAAAGCTTATTTATCACTTAAATGTGTAATTTCTGAGGATGTGTTAAGCATTTTAGTCCAATATTTTGCTAATTTAGTGTTTAAATTGTTTCAGTATACTGGCTTTCACCTTATGTTGTTTTGAGAGGGTTGGCTTCACAAAATGAATAAGTAAATGTGCCAGTTAATGAAAACTGCAAGTCTTTCTTACCTATCAAGACTGCTTCATTTGGTTCTGCAGTGGCCAACAGCTGTGTTTTGCACAAATGGTTGTAATTGTTTAAAATAAATGGAACAATCTGTTAAAACATATTTCCTATGACAATGGTGCCCTTACTCAGACAAGGCTCAAGTTAACAAGTGGGGTGTGGGATGAAAAAAATAAATAAATAACAGGCAAACAAAAATGAATTCAAGCAGATTTCTATCTACTTAAGAAAACTGATGCAAGTACCATACATTCATTTCTTTTCAACTTTTGCTGCTGAGTTCCTGAGTAACCCCTGGTCCTCTGTATCTTAGCATATGTGCCTACGGTTAATGATTGCTTTCCTATATTCTTTTGTTATTTAGTGTCACTTGAATGTGAAGATTCTTCTGACTGTAAAATGTCACAGGATTTCTGCTACATTAACAGTATACAACATTTCTGAGGATTCTAAGATGAATAATGCTCAATCCAATAGTTTATAATGTCCTAAGATTACTTTTCTAGCTTGTGCTTTACTTGTTACATCTTTAGGGGAGACAAAATTATCAAGTGTATGGCTATCGTCTTCAATAGATATTGTGAATGATCTTTTCCACTCTTACATGTCCAAAATACTAAAATTATAACGTGATTACAGATTTGATGGTGTTTTTTTGAAAATGTGATTTATTTGTTAAAGATTATTGTTTCTTCTGTATGTTATGTACAGTATGCTTTTACATACATCCCTTACTAGCTAAGCATGGTTTGAAATAAAAAAGAAAAATATTCTTAAATTTGCATCATTATGCACAATTTAAGAGCAAACACTTTCTGTTGAAGGGCCCACTAAAGATCACAGCAGCATTCACCCAGACAGAGGCACTTAACCTAATATGCATGTCTTTGGAATGTGGAAAACAACTGGAATACCCAGAGAAAACTCAATATAGATATAGAAAGAGTATAGAAACATCATACAGATAGTGCCAGGACAACTCTCTAACCTAGGACAATGGATGTGTAAGGGCACCGGCAATGATAACTGTGCAACTGTGACGTTCTCTTTTCAAGCAGATTTTGAAGCAATACTGTTAACTTATGCATTATCACTGCTATTCTCAATTTTCTTTGTCCAAACCAGGGAATCCATCCCTTGGACCTTTTTAAAGTGGCCCAATGCATCAGTATTCAGAATGTTACATACAGTACATTAGTTTTCTCAAAAATGCAGTTTTACATGCATTTCATATATTGATTGCATTCGTATATAGTTTACCTGGGTAACATTTACACCTGGCATTAAAATGCATGTCCAGTATCTGCTCATGTTTGTTGACTCAGCATAGGGCACCGCAGCTGCTAACCAGTAGTTAGAATAGTAACTGGATGCTCATAATGACTGAAAACGAAAAGTGAAAAGAAATTGATATACCACACTGCCATAAACAAGTTTAGCATGCTTAGCATAATGCCAAACATGTGACAGACGCATGAAGGATGGTAGCTCAACTTCACACACTCTGCTGCTGTCATTCCACTCAATCTGATTTTGACTTTTCCTACTGAATCAATTGTTGTATATAGATAAAGAAATGCATTTGAATTTCCTTTCAGGTTAAATATAATCACTGTCAATTTCTGGCCCACTTCAAATGTGTCCTTTGTAATCCACCACTTTTACACCATTTTTTTTAATGTGGTAAAGAGCCATCTAATTGTGATGCAGGTTAACACTGGTGTGTAAATGGGTGCACTTTGCTTTAGCAATAAATTCTTGCATGTGTCCTGACTGCCTTTCTCACTCAAGTTTATGTGCAGATGTTTTTTTCACTCAATGCTGATTTTAGACCTGTGCCTGCTTATAGCTTTCCTAACACACCGTAAATGTACAAGAAAAGATAAAATGGTAAAGACGGAAGGCTGTTTCAAGCAAGACGTGAAACAGCATATACAATTGTGATGAGCATACTGGTGCCTGTGTGTCTTGTTTGTAAAGAAAATGTGGCTGTAGTTGGTTGATATACAGTATGAGGGACTTTTAAAATGTTTTCACACTTTTATATTTTCATTGGAGACAGTGAAGGCAGGAGGAGTAGTAATTGGGCATTAAAAACTTGGTATGATGCTGGGAAAATTGCATCGCAAATGAAGGTGACTAGAAAAGTGATGTAATTTTTTTTAAACATCTTAATAAATAGAGTTAAAAAAGTGTGGAAACGTTTTTAACATCCCACGTATTTCCACCCTTATTGGATATGTAAAGTGTTATTTTTGGCCCTTTTGACACCCCAGTTTGGGACCCTGCTAACAACTTGTTACCTAATTGTTGTTATGTGCCCTGATTTTAAAACTACATTTTTAAAATATTAATTCAGTATAACCATAGAAGTACACTTGTAATTAGCTTATTGATACTGTTGCTGGCAGCTTCTCATGCTCTAATAGCAGTTATGTGAGAAACTGTGAGAAAAAGAGGGATTTAGCTGAATTAAAAGCAGACATTCCCTTTGCAAGGCTTTCTTCTCTGCCACCCCAGTTAGTTCCAGCATAATATCCAACATTTCAGACTGCTCTTGTAATAAACAAACAATTCTTTTTTAAAACAGCAGTTGTGTATACTCTGAAGACACCCTGCCTTTTCACCAGCACAGTTCTTTTGAACATCAATTGCCAAGGCTGGCTGACTGCCTGTTTGCATGAGGTCCGTGCCAGTGTTTAAGGACATAGCCAATTTACCTCCTAGGAGCCCAGATCTGAAGTCACGCAGTTCTAATCAACACACATATGGTATTTACCCATGTTTCCATCTGACAAGCATTGTTGTGGTCAAGTCATTCTTGCCACAACACATGTTTAATTTTAAATCTCTTTGGTATACTGCCTTTCTACAGAATCTGGTACTAATTCTTGTTGGATTGGCTACAAAAATATTACTCTGCCATGATTATTGGAATAGAAATGTGTTAGACCAGAGGTTCCTAACCTTTTTCATGTCAAGAACTGCCCCACCAAGAGACCTGCCTTAGGCTGAGAACCCCCTACCTATCACCATCCAAGAAATGACATATCCCACATGTCCATAATAAAGTGCTATACAGTTATACTACTGTGCATGTAACAAAATTATATAAAACAAGGTACTTTTTCTATGGAAAAACTAGAGTTCTCATAATAAATAAATAAATAAATGAAACTCTCCCTAGGCCTAGTGAAACTTTTGGGCTTGGATGTTCTTGCATAGTTTGTCCTGTTCAGGTTGCAGCTGGATTAGGGACACTCTCAAAATCATTTTCTACATTTAGACATGCTCTGTTTTTGGTATTCAGTACTTTCAATGCAGAAAAACCTGCCTCTCACATGTATGTTCTTGTAAATGGTAAGATCCATTGGATGGCTTTTTTTGCTCAACACTGGGTATTAGTTTCTGAGATTGCTCCAAAATTCTGACAGTGGAATGGCAGAGAAGTGGATTTTCAAACTTCCAACATTAGATATTTAAATTAATTCCTCTTGTGACCTCAATTCTAGACAAAAATGAATTTCTGATCCAGTTTAAATGACAATTGTCCAGATCTAGGAAATAGTCACTAAAGTATTCCTTCAGGCGGATCAGCTATGACAATATTATAGGTAGTATTATGTCTGCAGGTGCATTGGACATTTATAGCTCCTGGTGAAGAAGTGGGAATAATACAATATTTCCTTGTATGAACACCTCCAAAATTAGAAAAATGTCCTGACCTGTTATCTTCCCCTGAAATTCTTTGCAGAATAAAAGCTCCTCAACAAACTTTTCATCTCCAATAAATCTGACTTGGACAACAAGCTGTGCTGCGTTAGCTACAGGTGTGCTTTCGGCCAACTGCAACACAAACCAAGAACTATTTTTTTCCTGTTTCAGTAATTGGTCTGTTACACCCTCAGCCATGTCAGATATCCGTCTACATACAGTTGTACAGTATTTATATATACTAGCCGATGCCCACCATAGCATACGGCAGTGTAAGAATAGGAACAGAAAATGGTGAGAAAGGAATTCAGAAATCAAAAAAAATAAATACTTCTTGAAAGATGCAGTGTGCAGGTAGAATTTCCGGCCAAGTTGAATTACATGTGAAAGTGATAAATAAATCAGGCTTTCCGAATTTACGCACTATGGCCATGGCATCCTGATAGTTTTGTTGCATGTATCTTCGACTTCCTGGAAATATGAACAGTAATATGATCATTTTGCCTACACGTACATTGTTATTTTCAGCATTTGCTTGCAGTGCGTCTATATTCAAACATTGTATTGTTCCACAGGCAGATCTTGTTGATGTAATCTGAGATAGTTGAGACGTGTGCCCTCTGTTTTAACATACGCATGTACGACGTAATGTTGGAGTAGTTTGCCGCTGGAGTGCAAAATACTAAATGTATTCCTCATTGCTAATCTGTACGTGTAAAATTGGCATTGAGTAAGTCTTATTCGCTTGGCGGTTCTTTTATCGGGAACATGTTGTAAATCTTTGTGCTAGCCAATGTCTCTGTAAGGGAATAAAAGTGGGTAAACCATAGGATCTCAATTCATATTGAGCATGGAAATCTGTTTACAGGAGTTGTGTGTGGGATAGATGCAAATGTCCCTTTCGGCAGGCGTTTTGCAATCTTCTCCGATGAAAATCGCTGCAATGTCGGGGCATTGTATCGTTGTAAATCCTGCCTAGTACAGATGCTGTGGGATTGGACTGAGCGATTTCATGCATGTGTTTGTATGATTTAGCAAAGGGGTTGATGGTTCTGAGCATGGAATCTAGCTGGAGAAGTACATTTTCTCTGCATGTAGAGTTTCCTTTATTTTGTAAGAAGCATACTGCAGTAGCTTGCGCTGTGTCAAAAACATACAACTGTCCATATCATGGAGAGGTAGAAGTGTTAGTGTATAGTGAAGAGATTTGGTGATAAATTTGCCCAAGTATTTTAAAACAGTATGGTCCGTGGCCAGGAGGTTGAGTTATCTATGCACCCATGGAAGCAAACGCTAGAGAAGAGTTGTATTCTCAAATGTGTTCACGATAATTATTAGCTTCTGATGTTTGCTGTGTAAGAAGCTGTTGTAAAGACACAGGCGGCTCCCGCAAAGGTGGTAAAGCTACTTTACTGTTGTGGCAGCACCTCGAGTACTTGTTAGATGTACAGTATTACACTCAGCAGGCCAGTATAGTGCATGACATGGAAGACAACCAATAGGAATCGAGAAATGCAGTGCCGGCTGCGTCTGGGTGGAAACAGTTTTGAAGTGGAAGCAGGACGAACCAGAAGAGAAATATATATGAGATTGTTCTACCAACAGCCATCTATGCCAGTCAAGGGTACAGGCAGAACTGATAAGAAGCTGAATGTGTTCCACCAGAGAAATATCAGGCAGATCTTGTAGATAAGCTGGCATTGACCACATTATCAACAAAAAGGTCTGGAGAATGGCAAAGGCATGTACACCATCTCAAATTGTTGCACAGCAGCAAATGAGGCAGGCTGGCCACATCCTGCATCTCCCCGAATACCGCCATTCAAAGATAGCTATTAAATGGATTCCACCAGAAAGTGGAAATGAGGAAGGCCAAAGCTCAAGTGGTCTAGAACATGCCACCATGAGCTTAAATACATCAATAGCAGGTGGCAAGACACTGAAGGAGTATTTGCCAATCGGAAAAGATTGGACCAACTTGCTGCCCAACGTACCTAAAGACACAGGATGACCTAAGTCTAAGTAAGTAAGTATATAAATATACTGTATGTACGTATAATGCAATGTTGACTGACTCATTCACTTTCTCACTGATCAACAAAAACATTGTTTCCCAATTAGCTAAAAAGCTGAAATTTGACAGGTTGGTACATCTATATCAGTATGAATCCACTAAGAGATTTTGATAAATCAATATTTAGGGGTAAACCTGTCTAAGAAATGCCATGATAGATTTGACTGAAATTTGGTGATGTTATAGAAAAAAGAAAATTAGATTACATGTGTTTTCTTGATTTATCAAAATATATTTATATTATGGTAACTTACACGCTCTATACTGCACTGAGAGCATGCTTTATGCAAATCAAGGATACAGTAGAAGTGATTGTTGGGCCACATTAATAGCGTCACTAACCAATAGTGTGGAAGGTCGAATGAAGACAGGCAGTGATCACATTATAAAATGAAAAGAGAAAGTTCAGTAGAGTTCAACGAGGATACAAAGGTCAACAGTTAGCAAGCACTGTTGTTTGCTGTTGACTAATGGCACTCTTAGATGTCTCGGTTATCTGCTCTAATCTGTCGAAATGCTCTGCAGTCCCTGCTCTTCACATTAATACTACAGTGTAACAAATAGGATCAACACTTATGTACTCTATATCCACTTCAAACAATACAATTGTGTACAGCATGTTCAAGAGTAAGCCGCTTCAATGACCCAATAATATTATTACTTATTATTTGATTGATAGCTTTATCTAAGATAACTTACAACATTTTAGATACAACTGGTTATATTTCATTTCTTTTTCCAGTTGGCACAGGCAGGTGAAGTGACTTGCTCATGAACACACAGTGTCAGTAGCAAAATTTGAACAAACAACCTCAGGGTTTGAAGCCCAAAGTCTTAACCAGTACTACATAACGCCCATTTCCTTATACCACAGGTAGCCCAGTTAGTATATGTGTGCATGTGTATATATATATATATATATATATCCATTGTGGCAGATGGCTGGGGCCCTTGCCAGTCTGGGACGCCCCATGATGAAAGGACTTGGGGAGAGGACAGGTTCATGGCAACGCCCCCAGATTGCATCGGGGCCATGGGCTTGGGACTCGGAAGCTCAACCCTGCTAGGGCCCGTGGCAACTGCCAGGGGGTGCCTGGACAGTCCCGGAGACCTAGACTGCAACACTTCTGCCACACCGGGGAGTACTACCAAAATAGAATCAGAGTGCACCTGGAACACCTCCGGTGAAGGAGGCTGGCTCACTCCGTCTGAGGAGCCAGAGTTGGGAGTTGGTGGACAAAGCTTGCGTGGAAAGGAGTGGAGGAGGCAGAGGAGAAAGAAAAAGAGAGAAGGGACTGAGCATCAGTATTGTATGCTGTTTATTGTTTACTGTACTTGGAAGTGGGAAGCTGGGGAGTAGAGCTGCCCCATGAGGAAATAAAGTATATGCTCTTGGACATGTGTCTCTGTGCCTGTCTGTGTCCAGGTTCGGGAAGCAATATGGCCCCTGTTATTTCCACACAAATCATATATATATTGTCACCAGCAGCTTGGGGCCAGACCCTGCCGGGATGCCTGGAAGGACCGGGAGGTGGTGTGTATGTCCTCCGGGCTATGAGGGAGCAACCACTATAGATGTGGAGAGGACCACGGGAGAGGAGCAAGGAGGCTCAAGCCCATTGGGGCCCATGGCCACCGCCAAGGGGCGCCTCAGAAATCCCAGGAAACATGTACTTCCATCACACCCGGGAAGATGGAGGATGATCATTCCAGGGATGCCCGGAGTGCTTCCGGGTGCAAGGGCAGCACTTCCACCATGCCAGGAAGTGATGCCGGAAGAGCATCAGGCACCTGGAGCACATCCTGGTGGAAATAAAAGGAATTGTCTCCCTACAATCAGGGAGCGAGAGTCAAGAGTGGGAGCAGTACAAAGCTCCTGTGGAGAGAGGAAATGCGGCCCAAGAACATTTGAGTGCCTGGAGTAGGTGTGATTGGTGCTGGGAGCACAGTGTGCTGTGCGGGACTGTTATTTGTAACAAATAAATGTGTGACTTTTGTAAAGATGTGGTCTCAGTCTGATGGTGTCTGGGCATGTCTCACAATATATGGACACAGACAGGCGGACACTGATGGTTCAAACACACGTTTATTCATTATTTACAGTGAAAACACAGCACACAACCCAATAGTCTCCCGAAGTCCGGGCCTTCTTCCTCTATGCCTTTCCTCAGGTCCGACTCCACTCCTCTCCTCTGAGCTCTGTCCTTCTACTCTTCCAGGTGCTTCTCGATAACCTTCCGCTGGCCCTCCCAGGTGTGGCGGAAGTGCTGAGGGCCAAGGATCCTCAGGCATCCGCAGACCCCCTGGCGTTGACCATGGGCCCCTATAGGATTGAGCTTCTAGCCTCTGTTCCCGTGGTACCCAGCACCACCAGGGCAGTTGCCCCCTTGTGGTCTGGAGAAGGCGTAAGCCCTCCTCTGGTCCTTCTGGGCATCCCGGCTGGGTACCACCCCCAGCCACTCGCCACAGTGCCCCATTGCCAGTGAAGACCCGTCGGGTGCAGCGGCCCGTCCCGCAAGGGCAGGTCTCCAACAAAGCAGGTCCTACTGCATGTCCAGGGTCCGGTCCTGCAACATAAAAGGCAGAAACAGGGGTGGAGAAGCTGCCTGGACATCACCACCTGGCGTCCTTCTGTGCTACACACAGGCAGCGCTCCCTCCTCTGGCACCCCGGGAACTGCGCCTTCAGCAGGGCGCCCTTCTCTGTACATGAGCAGACTGCCTCAAGTCCTCCTTTATCGGAAGAACCGGCTCTCTTCCCTCGGTTCCTCCTCTTCCTCTGGGACACCATGACGGTTTGGGTCTCCCAATGGGAGAGGTATAGACCCTGCCCCGTCTGCGTCCCTGTGGAGCGGCGTGAGACCGACGCTGGCTCGAGGCGTAGGGCACTAGGGCCCACAGCACTCATCAGCCTCCCCCCTCACCATGCGATCGGCTCTCACTGCCGCATCCACTATCAGAGCCCCCCCTACTTGAATCCGATCATTTACGTCATGGTTCTTTTTGGTGGGGCCTCCCACCGCGTCGCACTGATCCTCCCACTGTTGCAGCGTCATCACGGATGAGACCGCTTTTCCCTCCAGCTTCTTCAATTCGTCTCGGAGGGCACGTATCATATGCAATAGCAACTCTGCTGGCTGAAGGCACTCCCCCAGCTCGCACAGAGCCGCCGACAAGCACAGACAGTCTGCCGACAATGGACTTACCTGTCGATCAGTCACACGCACCGGCTGCCTTCCGTGGGGCCGTCTCCTCGGCCCAATCGGGTCCTTCCCCGGCTCGGGTCAGACATTCGTTGGTCTCGCCTCCATCCAATCATTGGCGGGCACACAACACACACCGTCCAATCCCTTGCCTGTCTCGGGGAGGGACTTCCGGTTCATGGCCATCTTGCTTCCCATGCTTCCCCAATCTTTCTCTTCAAAGGAGTGTGCCTTGGGAGCTGGAACCCCAACAGGAGCAGAGGATGTCTAGGGGAAGAGAGACAAGGCAGTGAGACAAAAGGACAGCTGCAGTGCAGGCTTTTAAATGTTCGAAGGCCCGCGTGAGTTGCAGATCACATGGCACAGCAGCAAGAGACAGAGAGACAAAAAAGGAAGAAAAAACACATGAAGCCAGAAGCAGACCACAGCATCAGCCTAAAAAGAGGAAACTATGAACTTGAAATGGGAAGCACAAAAGCCCACTTCACCTCCATGATTCTGCACAGAAAGCATGGGTTCCTACCTACTATTCACTGGTTGGTTAAAAAAAAATGGCAGTGCCACAAATAAAATAACAGTGGTATTAAAATAATCTTTAAGAATGAAATAGATACCAGTACAAATAGAAAAAAAATATTCACCATATAAGGAAACTGAAATTTATAAACTTGAAGAAAAACAGGAAAGGTTGCAAAGTCAAAATAATATGAAAAATGGTAATGTCTGGCTTTTGCAAAGTGATTAGAAGAACTAACAACTTTAATATTGTCCATATCAGCTATTGTAATTGAGAGCCTGTATCAACCACATACCATGTAGTGACCATCTTGGATACATGGAACAATGCAATACTGCCAAATAAATCATACAAAATGAAAAATAAAAAATATAAAAGCACAAAAATCATGCTCAACCACTTGTGAAAGCTTACACATAACATGTCTCTTAAGTAAGTAAATCCTGTCAGTAGACACACCATTATGACAAAGAATGTGATTTACTTCTTCATAACTTACATTTCTCTCCTCTCTCTGGAACTTGTACTTTCCACTTCTAGTGCCTTCAGTCTGTTGATGTATATGTGAGGATTTTTTTTAATATCAGTGCATCAAGATCTATCCCCAGGAATAAGAAAAAATAAACAAAGACATGCTTTTCCTCTAAGCTCACTGGACTGCTGATGTCATATTTGAATGGAATGATAGAACATTACAAAGTGATGATTAAATATGAAATTTAAAATATACACTGAAAATATGGGTTCAGCAACAGCATAGGTGTCTCAAAAAAAAAAACAAAAAAAAAACAGTCACAATCAAGGAATTGGTTTAAAAAAAGGTTTTCTTCCTGAGGCCTGCGGTCATGCTGGAAACACACATGGCAACCGACACCTAAGTTGGCAGGTTACCTGCACAGAGAAAACATGACAGGACACTTGTAATTGGTTGTGGACCTGTCAAGTAATTGGCAGATTACAAATTATATTCAAATGCTATTTCAACAAAATGACACAACAGACAAGGAAATACAAAGCTGCAAAAAGAGCTAGGCTCACCGAACAAAACAGGCTTTTGCCACCTTGCAGGATGTGCAACTTAATAGAAAAAAAATTAAAAAGAGCCACAAGAAAGCAGCTTGTCCAGCTTAAAAGAGCAAGACAACTATTGTTCAGCTATGCCCACAGTCTGAGAGTCATTGGACAGCTGCCAGTCAGAGAACTGGGATGACCTTCAAACACTGATAGTGGCCACTGCAAAAGAAAACACAGCCATCTCAACAGGACAAGAAAATGACTACTCTGGGAGACAAAAAGGAAGCAGACACTGATGAGATTAGTTCAGAAATTTGTTCAATTTGTCTTTTTTCAGACAAAATTTATTGTGTTTTTGATTTACATTTTGTTTTAGACCTTGATTAGAGAAAATATGTTCATCTGGTTTTTAACCATGTGCTAGATTAGATGACTGTATTTCTGAGGATATGCTTTCCTTCTGTCTTCAGTTTTAATAAAAGTCCACCCATTATTTAGCAGTTTAAAAGATTAAATGTTTTATCTGCCCAGCTAAATCATTAGAAGGGTACATGAATCTGCCAAGTTCACAAAAACATTCCACTGCATCCAGTTATTGTATACACTTCAGAAGTTGCCAGTGCCCCATGGAGTCCAAAGGGATGGACACAGCACTACCAATGTCCCAGGGAAGGCATCAGCTACACCAAAGCAACAGAAAGAACGCAGATACCAACTAGTTGTGATTCGGGCAGTTTCATAGAACAGGAGACAAGGTGACCATCAGTTGGCTGTGGGGTATGCAGCCGCACTGTCAAGACAGAGAAAAAGCAGAGATGGGCACTTAGTTAAGGGTCAGGGTGGTCTACTCTGCACATCCGCAGGATAGCAACTCAATCCCATTCCCAAGGAGGAAACTTGAGCATGGGACTACAGCTTCCCGAAAATAAACATAGTTTGTGGTGCAGTTTAAGACAAGCAAAAATTGAGAAGGAAATAGGAGGTAGGAAGTAAAAATAAATATTTATTGACATCTACAAAAATCCACAAAAACAGGGTCATAAAGGCAAATGAAAAGAAAGCAAAGGTCAGAAGCAAGAAAAGGCACACAAGGCTCTGAAAGAGATATTCAGAAAACAAAAGCAAAAAGAGAAAATCCAAAAATAAGCACAAGGTGAAAACACTAAATGGTGATGCTTCAGTCAGCCTCCTCCTTTTATTTGCATTCATCACTTTAGTAATTTTAATCCTGTAACTGAGCAGGAAGTCTTAACTTTAATTTCTAAAATGAACCCCACTACTTGTTCCCTAGATCCAGTGGTGACAAAACTTGCAAAAAGTGTCATGGATGTCCTTGCAGCGCCTATTTTAAACATTATCAATAGTTCATTATTGCATGGCACCGTACCTGATGCACTAAAAGTGTCAGTCATTAAACCATTACTTAAAAAGTCAGACCTAGACCCACACATACAAAATAATTATTGGCCTATTTCAAATTTACCCTTTCTCTCTAAAATAGTAGAAAAAGTAGTCGCCAATCATCTTCAGTCACACCTTATGCATTACAATTTATTTGAGAAATTCCAGTCTGGTTTCCACACTGGTCATAGAACAGAAACGGCACTAACGCGGGTTGTAAACAACATTCTGATATTCTCTGATGAAGGAAACTCCACTGTAATTATTTTATTAGACTTAAGTGCAGCATGTGACACCATTGACCATTCTATTTTACTACACAGGCTAGAAAATGGTGTTGGGCTTACAGGCACTGTGCTCGCTTGGTTTAGTTCTTATTTATCAAATCGATTCCAATATGTACAGAAATGTGCTGACAGTACTCCTTCATTATACACAGAAGTTCAATATGGTGTCCCGCAGCGGCCCAGTAATGGGACCTTTACTATTCTGTTTACATGCTTCCACTGGGATCTATCATTAGGAAACATAATGTTAATTTTCACTCGTATGCAGATGACACCCAGTTATATCTTTCATTTAGATCAAATTAAGTTTCTCCGATGTTGTCTTTAATTAGTTGTGTTAGTGAATTAAAGGAGTGGATGGATGAGAACTACTTGGCTTTAAACACAGATAAAACAGAGATGTTAATTGTTGGAGAGAATGACGCTGATCACAACCATATTCTGTCATCATTTAACTCAGTTGGAATCCCCATTCATTTTACTGAATCAGCCTGCAATCTAGGAGTTATCTTTGACTCTAGCATGTCATTTAAAGCGCATATTACAAAGTTGTCCAAATCATGTTTCTTCCATCTTAAAAATGTTGGGAAATTAAGGCGCTTTCTAAATAAACAGGATTCTAAAGAAATTAATTCATGCATTTATTTTTAGTAGGATTGACTACTGCAATGCGGTGTTCACTGGATGTTCAAACTCTTCTTTATACAGCCTCCAGTTAATCCAAAATAATGCTCCAGGAATTATTACAAGAACAAGAAAATATAAACACATAACTCCAGTTCTTAAATCCCTACACTGGCACCCGGTTAAGTTTAGGGCAGATTTCAAAATCCTCCTTTTAACATATAAAGCATTAAATGGCCAAGGTCCGGCTTACTTGTCTGAACTTATCATGACTTACAAACCAGAGCGCACATTAAGATCTCAAGATGCTAGTCTGCTTATGATTCCAAGGATTAATAAAATAACAGTGGGAGGTTGAGCTTTTATTTACAGAGCCCCTAAACTGTTGAATGGTCTGCCTGCTACTGCCCCTTCGGTCTCAGCTTTTAAATCCTGGCTGAAGACTCACTACTTCAGGTTAGCATATCCTGACTAGAGCTGCTGATTAACTGTACATACTGCATCTCTGTTGTTAGTCATTAGCACTAAAACATAAGTAACATGATAGTTATAATTTGATACTAACCCTCACCTATTCTGTTTCTCTTCTTTGTACTCAAATGTGGTACTTGGTGCCACGGCCCACCTGCCAAGTTGTTGTGTGCTTATGGTAAAGTCATCCCTGATGGAGGATCGCTGGAATCATGGGAAAGAGAGGTCCTTTCGTCAGATTGGCTGGCCCAGCACTGTTTCAGCTGTGGAATGGCCAAATGAGGGAGGCAACTTGATGGGTGAGGTCTCCAGGACTATAAACAAATCCAAATCATATTATGTGATGTCATCCATTGTTAAATTCTGCTACATACTTCTAAAAAATTTTATTTTATATACTGTATTGAGGATTGGTTCTGTTCTGTGTATTGTATTGTTTTGCATTGACCCCCTTCTTTTTGACACCCACTGCATGCCCAACCTACCTGAAAAAAGGGTCTCTCTTTGAACTGCCTTTCCCGAGGTTTTCTTCCATTTTTTCCCTACTGGGGTTTTTTTTTGGGAGTTGTTCCTTGTCTTCTTAGATAGTCGAGGCTGTGGGGTTGTCAAGAAGCAGGGTCTGTTAAAGCCCATTGTGGCTCTTCTTGTGTGATTTTGGGCTATACAAAAATAAATTGTATTGTATTGTACAGTATAGTGAGTGCAGGTGCAGAAAGCAAAAAGATTAGAAAATGCGAAGGGGTACCCAAAAGTAACCAGAATCATTACCTGGCTTTGGACAGCGTCCTCTTCAGCAGTTCCAAAAATCTTTTCACCAGTGGGAACATTTTGGGACAAATGTATTCATTCACATGGACAGACACACTTTGTAGGAGACTAAAATTTCAGTAAGTAAAAAATAATGAAAACATTTTTTTTAAAATTCCGGTTATTTTTGGGTACTCCTTTGTATATCAATCATAAAATTTTCCTTGTTCCTGACAGAATGTGACTGCTACTTAATTACTGTAGTATTGCATAACAATACACAGATAATAGAAACCAGGGAAAATAAGCAGGTAAAAAAAAGGAGCAGGGCTGAAGTCATCTTTACACTCTCCTAAATTAACTGGGTTGAAACCGAAAACAAAAACAAAATAGGCACAGACGCACAGAAATGTTGGTCTGCTAGTTCAAAAAGAGGACATCTGCTGCTCAGCGTGACATGAACAGTTTCTCAGGAGTTCGGCAGTCACTACTCTGCCAGCTGTGGTTGAGATCCAGGGACCAATCAAAACAGAGAAAAGCTACTGCTCAGTGACAGATGAGATGGTTGCATGAATAGCATAGCTTCTGCTTGGAAAGACATGGCTGAGTGCAGGGAGCAAAAAAGTACCTCAAAATTTCTTGCTAGATTTTTACCTTAGTTACTGGGGCAGAATCACCTCATATATCTAATAACAATCTATTAAAAAATATATAATAAAATTGTACTAACATAAAAGAGACAAGTTACACATCATTGCATGCATATGCTACAATTGAAAAGTAAAACTTGGCAACAGTCTCTCCTTTATTCATCTTCTAAATCACACTGAGTCATTCTACCGGTGACAACTCTTTCCAATCCTTTTTCTACCATATTCTACTAATTGATATATTTAGTGTCAAGGAGATTTGAAGGAATTTTAGACAGACAATGTTCTGTTCTATTCTATTTCAGGGAATTGTCATTCCATTTTTCTCTTCTGAACACACATGAATGCATGATCCTGACATGTAATATAGTGAATATTTTTAATACTGTGGCTGGTAAGGCCATGGTGTGCATTAAAAGTTTGAACAGTACAACAATGAGTATCCAGGCACTTACCAGTTATGAATATACAATATGTCTTGTCATTCTCTTCATCTTCAGGTTCTACAGTCCTGCCATACTTGCCAGTGTTCTCCAGCCAGGGTTGAAGATCACAGAACTACCAACTAAATGAGGAGGACTTTTGGCTTGAAATAGGTTTTATGCCACTATGCATATACATGATCCAATATTTATGAATTGATAAAAATTGTGCCAAAGTCCTTGCTGTATAATGCACAGAGATGATTTTAAGAAGTTAGGCAGTTGTTTTCTCTGTCCTCTAGGTCATGATATGCTTGAAGTGCATCTCCAGTTAAAAATGTCAAAGGATCTGCCAGTTGTTCTTCATTTTGGCAAATGTGTTTTGTAATATGGTGCTATGCCGCACCTCTTCCTGTTCAAGATGGTATCTGAATAACAAGCCTGTCCATTAAGATGATGCAGTCATGAGGGCTAAAACACTATAAGAGCTGCTTTGGATGAAAGCCAGAAAAAACTGCAAGATGGTACGCCTGTCTATCATATGCATTCTGTAATTCAACCATACAGGGAGACTTTAAAATCTCACATTAAACACAGCCTGCTTGAGTCTGATATTTATGATGACACTGTAGTAGAAGGACAAAACCAAGCTGGCAACCAAACCCAGGTCTCAGAGCTTCAAGTCATCAACAGCTGTACAATGGTACTGCATACACAGAGACACAGATAAAAAATGTCATTAAAATTCAAACTGACTGCTTCTCATTTATCAAAAACACTTTAAACATATATAGTAATAAATATAAATGTCTACACTTGGAAGAGTGAGAGTGTGAGTAGTAGTGTGAGTGTGTGTGTGTCCGGCCCAGAAGTGAGAGGTGGAGTTGGGGTAAGGGCTCCGCCTCCAAGGAAACAGAAAACTTGCTTAGCCGCTAATAACACAAAAGAGGCAAGCATATTAGCAAAATGAAACCTCAGAAAAAGTTGCTTAGCCACTAACATCAACAACATGGTATCCCTTTTACTTTTCTTCCCAACGCTAATACATAAGTGAGGTGAGCACATCAACAAAATGAAACCTCCAAAGAAACTAATCCTCCTAGAAGAGAGATGCCCAGAGTAGTTCCTTTCAATTACCTGACATCTCTACATTTCAATTTTCTTTCTGACAATTTCAGTAGTTTCTAGGATCCCAGACTTTTTACAGCACGGGCTTACATATCTAGTATGGCAATATCAGTTAGCTGAGTCATGGCAACTGGACTTCTTTTTTGTTAGATAGATTTGTTTCACTGGTCACCCAAGCAGCTTTGTCAGTCTGAGGAAAGTTGTTAAAGACCACAATTTTATCCTCCAGGTTAATTTCACTTCACACCTGCCCTAATTAGGCTCGTGGAGTAAAACAAATGAAGGGGGAGGTGTAGGAAAATGTAACTGTCACACCTTTTTAACAGCCCCTCTTATCCCCATAGAGTGGGTTGTTAAGAGTGGTCCACCTGGTGGAGGTGTAAATTGGGCCTGATTTTCCTGGGGTTGAATGATAGGGCAGCATGATAAATTGAAGACAGGTTATGCCTAAGGCCTCCACTTCTGTTGAGTGAGGCGTTGTTGATTTGCACATGCAAAGCTTCCCTCACCCCTCTCTCAAACCACTTGTCTTCTCCATCCAATATCTGGACGTTAATGTCCTCAAATGAGTCTCCTTTGTCCTACAAATGGAGGTACACAGCTGATTCTGTCCCAAGGTGTTATTCCTTCTGTGCTGGGCCATTCTCCTGTGTAGCGGCTGTTTTGTCTCTCCAATGCACAGTTCAGGACTCTCTTCGCTGCACTGAATGGCATATACAGTAATCCCTCGCTATATCGCGCTTCGACTTTCGCGGCTTCACTCCATCGCGAATTTTAAATATAAGCATATCTAAATATATATCACGGATTTTTCACAGGTTCGCGGATTTCTGCGGACAATGGGTCTTTTAATTTAAAGTACATGCTTCCTCAGTTTGTTTGCCCAGTTGATTTCATACAAGGGACGCTATTGGCAGATGGCTTAGAAGCTACCCAATCAGAGCACGTATTACATATTAAATAAAACTCCTCAATGATATACGATATGCTTCCCGCGCGCTGCTTCGCACACTTAAAAGCTCTAACAGTCCGTATTGATTTTCTCTGTGTCTCACTCTCTGTGAGAAATACAGGCAGATACTTATCCATCATGCAATACCATCAGGGAGACGTATGATTGGCCCCATTATCTGCTTCTGACGGAGGGAGTGTGAGCAGAGGGGCTGTTTGCACAGTGGCTGTTTGCTTAGAAGACGCGCCTGTAAAAAAATGCTGAAAGGCTACCTTCACACTGATCCCTTCATTGCGCCGCTTTATCGCGGTGCTTGCATACTTAAAAGCGCACCAGCCCTATTGATTTTTGATTGTTTACTATACTCTCTCTCTGACATTCTCTGCTCCTGACGGCGCACCTTGAAGAGGAAGATACGTTTGCATTCTTTTAATTGTGAGAAAGAACTGTCATCTCTGTCTAGTCATGGAGCACAGTTTAAACTTTTGACTAAAGGGTGTTACTTCATGTCTAGAGGGCTCCAATAATGTTAAAATACGTATTTAGAAGGTTGTAAACAGGTTTTCAATGCTCTAACTGCGAATATATTAGATTTATAAATAAAGAATCCTACTTCTTGGAAATCCATTTATCTGGCTGGAGCGGATCAACCGCTATAAACGAGGGTTTACTGTATAACTGTGCGGAGAATATTTATAAAACAGTGTGGGAGAGTTTCTAAGGGCTTAAAATATATAAAAATAACCATACAAACATATGGTCTCTACTTCGCGGATTTTCACCTATCGCGGGGAGTTCTGGAACGCAACCCCCGCGATCGAGGAGAGATTACTGTATTCTACATCTACTCACACCTCTCCCTTCCTTTGTTTTACTCAACGAGCCTAATCAGGGCAGGTGTGAAGTAAAACTAACCTGGAGGATAAAATTGTGGTCTTTAACAACATTCCTCAGACTGACAAAGCTGCTTGGATGAGCAATGAAACGTATCTACCTAACAAGAAAGAAGTCCAGTTGCCATGACTCAACTACCAGATAATTTCATCTGGATGACTGAGAATCTTCACAGACCTAGTATAGCAATAAACATCCACTAGTCTTCAGAGCATGAGAGCTTATCATAAAGTGTAAAAGAGACCTTAATAGGCTAAAACTTAGTTTTTTTTATCATTAATATCCTGAACGTACTGTACACAGAGGTGGGTCCTCACCCTCTATGCAGCTTGTAGGGCACTGCGCCCTTTCTATTCCAAAACCCTCTGCAGTGAGCTTATTTACATACCATTAGCCTAGCTCAGCTAAATAAAGTGCCTAAACTACACAACTGCACAATATATTCAGCCTGAATTTATAATAAATGATCACAGGTTTATAGTCATGCTATTTTTAAGTAAATCCAAAATTTTACAAAGCTAATTTTGTTGAAAAGCTATTGGGCAGTACAAAACTGTAACTGCTCTGATGTCACACATATAATATATGCCTTTACATACAAATTATTTCTTGTAATGCATGTTACTTAGAAATATACAGTTGTTTACTTTTGATGCTCTCCGTAAGAAAAAGATGGGTCTAAAGAAAAAAGATAGCCATATCCAGTGAGCTCAGACGTAACAGTTTCAGGTGCTCAGTCCTGTAAATTTCCTGCATTATTTCACTGGGTCCTTAAGTTTTACTTTCTGCTGAGTCACCTATTTAAATGTTCATTTGTCCTGTTTTCATGAAACTGATCTTCTAACCTTTTCCTTCTCCTCTGTTAATCTCTTTAAAGGCGCACCTTTGTCTTAGCCATTGACCCTTATTATGCAGTTAGCGGCCTGTGTTTTTTCTTTTTCAAGGCCATTTCCAAAGTTCCTAGCAATGTCATAACAATGACACAAGTGATATCACCAGAAAAATATTTATACACAATACAGTGCAATAGAAAAGAGAAGAACTTTATTATTATTATATTGAAACATATTTGAACTTCACCCAGTCCTCAACAAGACCTATTCACCAGGTGTTCAGACATGCTCCACATACACAGTCTTCTGTAGTTTCTATCTGGATATGAATGGATCTAAATCCTGCATTCCTGTCTTTCCTCATTCTACTTTCAATGCTCTTGCATGTTTTAAATCAGTAGTGTATTTGTATCTAGTATTCCTCTCAAGTGTGTCAGTCGGTTCATCTCATTTTCTTATTGTCTTTGCAGTTTCAGATCATTTCTTCATGTTTTCTGTTTGGTTGGCACTTTGTTTAATTTTCTGTTAGCCGTATGTGTGTCTACATGTAAAATGGCAGAGAGGGGCATTTTCCATTTTACAAGAAGGCCTGGAGATACAGTTAAGATAATAGGTTCTCCTTATCCATTTTGGAAAGTTAAACTCCATCATGTTATCCTTTTAACTCAATCCCCCCTATCATTATAAGTAATAATTTTTTGCAATTTATAAATTGTTTTTTATTATTTTGTTTCAGTATTGTAGTGGTTTTGTTCCCATTAGAAGCTAATCTGAGTAGGTAAATGCTCACTCTCACTACACAAGGTCAGTTTTACTCTTCATCTTCCAGGTTCCTCCTAGGTATGTTAATGCCACCATGGGCCAAAAGGGGGTTCTGCCGGTAACTGTATCATCTTCCTCTGCCACCGCAGTACCAAGAGACAAATGTATCTATAAAAATCAAACTGTAATGTTCATAAGTCCAGAAAAAGTTACTTCAAATTCAGTTGTCTGTATCATAGTAATATGGCTGCTGTTTGTAAGAATATATTTCTGCAGTGCATAAATCATGATGGACTCCGTGATGGCCAAGTGCCTAGGTTGTAATGTAGGAAGGTACACATCAAGGTGGTAAGCTTTGCACTTACAACTCCAGGGACCTGAGTTTGATCCCTGACTTTGCCTCACCCATGTGTGATAGTTTGACATTTTCCTTTTGTCTATGTGCATTTTTTTGGTATCCTCACACTATCAATAGCCCTGCATGTTGGGCTATTTAGGAAAAGGGTGCTTTACTTTGCTTTTGAAGTTGGCATGCAGTGATCTTATAAAGGGTGACATCACTGTCTATCAGGCCAAAAGTGACAGGGTTGTTTTGGTACATTGTATGTATTTGTTTCTTCCTTATGTTCATTAATTTAATACTTACTATTTTGGATATATTGTATTTGTCTTCTTGGAGTCATTATGAAGCATCTGCTACAAGAGTACCTACTCGTGATGGGGCTCAAGGAATTGTGAGCTTGTGGAATATGTCTCTTAGTTGAGCCAAAAAGACTTCAACAATCAGATCTATACTGGACACTGTAAAAATCTGGAGGCTTAAAAGGTTGGAATAACTGTATAACTTTACTATCATATATATGACTATTTCTTACAAAACATAATAGCAGTGTGTCATATGATATGAGCCTAGTTTGCTTATTTGAAAAACGAAAATTGAGAGAAATGTCTTTTGCTATATCCTGCACTGTAACATTGCCTTCTATGCAAGGATAAAATTGCATTTATTATTCTGTTACATCTCACAAAGAATTCGGCTCTTGGAAGTTGACAATTATATAAAATTAGTTACAAAGTTTGCTTACAGTACATTCAAAAAAATGTTTTGATTTTAAAATTTGAAGTTTCTTGGGGTGTCATCATTAAAAGTTCAGTGTTGCAGTTATTTAAACTTAAGAAGCGAATGATTGACAATTGGACTGAATATTCTTCTTTGCTTTCTTTTTTTTGAAGTATTACCACCTAGTCTACAGGTTCCATTTAACAAGCAGCCAAACCACCTAACACTTTCATGTAAATCTTTGAATATGGTCAAACAGAACTTTTAATTTCCATCAATATATTTAAATAAATTATGAATAGTTTAGCAACAGATTTCTTTGCTACCCCTTTCTCTCGAATTAAGTGCTACTGCTTAAAATTCAGTATGCTAATTCAGAATAGTTGATTTTGTATTATTATTATTTTAGGTGATGCTAATTAATGTGAAGTTAATTAATTTGATTTCCTAATCAGCTTGCGATGTGCACGAGTGTCAGACATTACAGACTTATAAAGCCACTTTATATCTTGGAAAGGAGAAAGAGAAACCCCTGTGATTCTGTTTGATTTCCCCATTACAAAAGTTTATCAGTCTTGTTCTTAATTAAATGTGTTCTAATGAGAGCTCGTCTCAGGGGATAGTTTGGCACAAAGGCTGCAACAGAGTGGAGCAGAAGAGCAGCATTGTGGGGCAGATATGCAGGCTGCTCTAAAACCATGGCACATGGCAATCAGTGGAAATAAAAGCCACATGCACACAGAGTCACACCAGCAATAAATTAAATATCAGGTTTTTTTTTGTTTTTTCAAATCAGAAGAAATAAACTGCAATCACTTCTTTGTTTTATTGTATATGGGTTTCCTTGCGGAGACATGTGAGGAGATATTTTTGTTTTGCACTGCACTTGAATACCTATTCACTGTATTTAGTCCATAGAAATGATAATAAAACCTCATGTAGCATTGTAACCAAGCACAGTTAGTTCATCTCCATCAATTTCACAAAAATAATAAATGTGAAGGTATGAACATACATAGATTTCAGTTCAGCCACATTCTCATTTGAGTGCCACAAAATAAATAGCATATATTGTAAACCAGTCAAAGAAGTATACTACAGAGCCTGAAGTTGATCATTTTAGAAGATAAATCAATATTTTGAATACTGGGGTATAGCTATGATGTTTTCTTGGCAAAACAGTCGCTCCTCCTTTACCTGCTGGAAAGTGGCCTGCACTTGAAATCAATAAGAATTAAAGAAAAGAAATGGCAGACAGTGACAGCACAATATAACAGATTTATCAAAAAAATCTGTTTCCCTTCCTACCACACAAAGTCTCTTGGAAACAAATTTGTTCCAGCGTTGGACTGCACCAGCAAATATTTATAGAGCTAATGGATAAATTTAATGTGTTTTCTCCAGCAAGCATGCTATTAGTGGCAAGAGACAGAGTCTTTTTTTCCTTCAGCCAAGAATTTATTATTGATTTAGGATCGAGAAGGTGTTTGTACTAAAATTAATTCACAAAACCATGTACTTACCTCAGTTTTTTTAAGAGACGTTGGTCTCAGCACAAAAGCTAATGCAGTAAAATCTAAATTGCCCATCAGTCAGCAAATAAATGGAAATTGCAGTAAACATGTATTGTATTGCGGTAGAAAGAAATATTAAAATAGTGCTCTTCTTTCTAGATCCAAAATGAAAGTGCTTCTCTTCAATGGCACCATTAATGAACATGCTGGATTTTACAACAGTTAGCTGGGTTGATTTTAAAAGAAAAGGGGCTCCACAGGTTTTTACATGAAATTTATATGCAAACGCCAGCCTGTAAGAATAATATTATTATTTTTACCAGCAGTTAAATATCCCCCCTAATGAGACAGTGGGGGAGAGCTTGAATATACTTGACCATAATAGCGAAGGAAGATTAATTACCCCCAAGGTCCCTTGTATCATTAGAACGTGACACTTTGAGTTCCATGGGTTTGAATTTAATAGTTATTCATCTTTTATTTAAGAAAATAACACTATTCATTTAATGTCAGATTAGGCAGATATAGTGGGAATAACAATGACTTTGAATAAAGACTTTCATTTGCAGTGAGATGCTGCTTATTAAAAAACAGGTGAAAGTATTTAAAAGAAACAGATTTGAAGGATAAAATGAAAAGAGACTGATGACAACAGTGAAAAGATTTCCTGATGTACTGCAGCCATTTTGCCTGCCAAATGTAGTGAGAATATCTTGCCTTGATGAAATTCCTGCTGTTCAATGTTTTATTGCTTCAGCATCTGTAGATTTCTTCATAGCTTCTTGTACTCATTGCGCTTCTTGAGTAGATTAAAAAAAGAGGCCATGAATCCTCAAACTGGATGCTCATATTTATTTCTTAACTGTTCCTTTCATTGTTACAATGAGAACCTAACTGGCCAGATGGCACAAACCAGAGATTAAATAATGCAAGGACAAAGGATGGCTGTTTCTTCTAAAGGATTTATGAAAAAAGGTTTTGTTTCCTAGTATGCCACTGCAACCAGTTCTTGGTCTTTATTTTTATGATTTTCTGCTTAAGTATCTCTTCTTCTTCTTTTGGCTGCTCCTGTTAGGGGTTGCCACAGCGCATCATCTTCTTCCATATCTTTCTGTCCTCTGCATCTTGTTCTGTTACACCCATCACCTGCATGTCCTCACTCACCACATCCATAAACCTTCGCTTAGGCCTTCCTCTTTTTCTCTTCCCTGGCAGCTCTATCCTTAGCATCCTTCTCCCAATATACTCAGCATCTCTCCTCTGCACATGTCTAAACCAATGCAATCTCACCTCTCCGACTTTGCCTCCCAACCGTCCAACTTCAGCTGACCCTCTAATGTTCTCATTTCTAAATTCCTTAATTTTACACTTTGAAGAATGCAGGATGTTGACTTCTTTTTACTTTTATTTATCATCTATAAAACAAGTGTACTATAGGACAGACAGGTATTATCTATTTTTGCAAGGCTGTATTCCAAGTCCTGGCTTAGTAAACTGCTGCCATATACTCTAATTTCCAGCTAATAAGCCTCAGTTTACCTGATGGGGCACTTTGCCAGAATGCAGATTTGTACCTTGTCTGATAAGATGATCGATACCAGACTTTGTAACATCATCAGGGATGTCTCCTGATGGTACAAACTGGATGCCCAAGTTCTGAAAAAGACAACCATAAATCAAATATGAGCAATTCTGATGGACAGAACTTTGCACCAGTTGTCAACCAAGAGGATGGGCTTATGTCCACCCAAAAAACCCATGACAACACCTCTATTCCTTCCTTTAAAAAAATTAACCACGCCCTGACTAACTTCTCTTCTTAGTAAACTTCAGCACAACTTGGCCATCTTTGGCTGCCCGTAGCCAGAACCCCTATTTGATAAGGTGTGGCCATGGATAGAGTCAACTGTGCTGGACTGGAAGGGTGGAATACTTGTATGTACTGGAGTTTGGGTGAGTTTGATATTAGTCCAACCTTGCTGAGAAGCACTGTGACAGTGCAGGTTCTTTTATTAACACTAGAATTACCAGAGCCTACGAAAAAACTCGTAATTCCGTCCCACCTTAAACTGCTTCTTAAATCCCTTCACACCTCTCCTCCAGCGCCCTTTGTCTTCTAAATGTGCTGATAAAGAGAAGCCGGCTATTCCATCCCCCCACCAATTTAGAACGTGCACGAACTTCTCTCAGCTCATGCCTTGATTGAGTATCTGGGAGTGAAGTGGAGTTTTAGAGCGGAAATAATAGATCGTTGTTTGGAACACACGCATTTCATGTCTGTTCCGTTTCTACAGTAATCTGTGTCAACACATTGTTAAAACAGAAACTTTTTTATATTCTAGTAGTAGATGACAAAATGTAGGCATAAACTATATAATGTATGAAGCCTGAAGTCCAAATAGCAAAGAAACATTTTCACAAGAATAACACAATTGCACTTTTATTCAAACATATAACTGCAGAAACAAAAAGCCGCCTTAACATGCGACATTAACACCAGTTTACTGTAACTGACTCCGTGGCTCAATAGACTCAACCCCCGCTTGGGAATCAAGGGGTCGTGGGTTAGATCCTGCGCCCCTCCGTTTTGAGAAGTAAACTGCTCTTGTCTTACTGTTTTACAATAAAAGCATACATTTGATTTCAGTCTGTAACAGCCGGTGCAGTTTATGATCCTTGTAAAGGTTAGCTTTTTTTTTTATTCACTTTTCACTCTCTCAGTCCCTGTTCAGAATCAATCCATACAACCCCATCTGACACGGCTGTTTTCACTAAACCCCCCCCCGGTTCTGACACACAAACGCTGGCGAAGCTGCCTTCTTCGTATCTCACCGCCACTTGCTTTTCGCCTTATTGAGTGTTCCTGCCAGTCCCGCATGTTGCTGTATGCTTTTTCTTTGTACTACAGGACATGCAGAGGAAAGAATGGTAAAGACCAGTAACTTCGCGCTATATGCAATCATCAGACACTCCCCATCTGCCCGTGTCGCTCAAGCACAGGAACATATATTAGTGTAAAGTATAACAAAAGTGCACTTTTATTCAAGTGCACTTTTTCCATCGCCTTTTCCTGTAAGAAGCAATGTACACACTTCTCTCTATGCTGTGGTTTCTATTACACACCTGAAAGAAAGAGACAATATATGTGAAAATATAATCGCACTAATGCAATATTATTTGAAAACGAACAGCGCCAGATCGGGTGTGAATTTATGCAAGAACTGGAAATTCTCTGATGCGGACCTTCCCCAGGGAAGAAAGTACAGTGTCAGGTGCTCATTCAGTGTAATAGAAACCATAAGCACAGAGAGGTGTGTACACGGCAACAAGTACACGGTCGAAATGTAGGAAGGACGGTCCTTGGGTGTGTGGGAACTGTTAATATTTGAATGTGATGATTTCATATAGCACGGAATGAAAATCTGCACTTCTTAGCATTGCACCATGCAAGGTGTCGTATCAATCGCCTACTGTAACTTGCTTTCTTTTTTCTTCGGTTATACAGGTAGTTTTGAATAAAAGTGCACTTGTTTTGTTTATAAATGAAGTGTCTGCGTGCACTTTTCGTGGCATTACACGTGTATTTTTGAGCATGCCAGTTTGAGCAGTATAAAAGTATTGAAAAGTATAACAAAACAACGGGCAGATGGGGAGTGTCTGATGATTGCATATAGCTACCAACTTACTGCTCTTTACTATTCTCTCCTCTGCGTGCCCTCGAGTACAAAAGAAACAGAATACAGACGCGCTTATAGCTCTGCGTTGTACCACGATGCATACTAACGCCCCACCCAGTTCTGACACACAGACGCTGGTGAAGCTGCCTTCTTCGTATCTCACCGTCACTTGATTTTCTTTTTATTCAGTTTTATTGAGTGTTCCTGCCAGTCCCCGCATGTTGCTGTATGCTGGATAGAGTGAAGTGTGTACACTGCTTCTTACAGGAAAAGGCAATGGAAAAAGTGCACTTGAATAAAAGTGCACTTTTGTTATACTTTTACACTAATATATGTTCCTGTGCTTGAACGACACGGGCAGATGGGGAGTGTCTGATGATTGCATATAGCGCCGGTTACTGGTCTTTACCATTCTTTCCTCTGCATGTCCTGTAGTACAAAAGAAAAAGCATACAGCAACATGCGGGACTGGCAGGAACACTCAATAAGACGAAAAGCAAGTGACGGTGAGATACGAAGAAGGCAGCTTCGCCAGCGCTTGTGTGTCAGAACCGGGGTTTAGTGAAACAGCCGTGTCAGATGGGGTTGTATGGATTGATTCTGAACGCGACCGAGAGTGAAAAGTGAATAAAAAAGCTATCCTTTACAAGGATCATAAACTGCACCGGCTGTTACAGACTGAAATCAAATGTATGCTTTTATTGTAAAACAGTAAGACAAGAGCAGTTTACTTCTCAAAACGGAGGGGCGCAGGATCGAACCCACGACCCCTTGATTCCCAAGCGGGGGTTGAGTCTATTGAGCCACGGAGTCAGTTACAGTAAACTGGTGTTAATGTCGCATGTTAAGGCGGCTTTTTGTTTCTGCAGTTATATGTTTGAATAAAAGTGCAATTGTGTTATTCTTGTGAAAATGTTTCTTTGCTATTTGGACTTCAGGCTTCATACATTATATAGTTTATGCCTACATTTTGTCATC
Source organism: Polypterus senegalus (assembly GCF_016835505.1). Taxonomy (NCBI): domain Eukaryota; kingdom Metazoa; phylum Chordata; class Cladistia; order Polypteriformes; family Polypteridae; genus Polypterus; species Polypterus senegalus. The sequence continues at coordinate 67,729,014 of NC_053167.1, forward strand.
TACTACTAGAATATAAAAAAGTTTCTGTTTTAACAATGTGTTGACACAGATTACTGTAGAAACGGAACAGACATGAAATGCGTGTGTTCCAAACAACGATCTATTATTTCCGCTCTAAAACTCCACTTCACTCCCAGATACTCAATCAAGGCATGAGCTGAGAGAAGTTCGTGCACGTTCTAAATTGGTGGGGGGATGGAATAGCCGGCTTCTCTTTATCAGCACATTTAGAAGACAAAGGGCGCATGGAGAGGTGTGAAGGGATTTAAGAAGCAGTTTAAGGTGGGACGGAATTACGAGTTTTTTCGTAGGCTCTGGTAATTCTAGTGTTAAAAACCAATTGACAAAAATGTGTTCAAAAAGAAAGCGCAGTGCTCAAAATTCATAAATAAATATTCCATAATTCAAGGTGTTAAAAGGAGATTAAAACAATTAAAATGAGGTTTAAAAAAAACAATGGCAAAAAACAATACTTCTTAAAAAGCCCGGTACATTCCTTTTTTTAACTGGCAGCTCCTCTGCTTATCCCGTACGTGCCATGCAGCAGAGGCAGCTGACCTTCCTTCATGTCTGGTTGCCTGCTGTCCCATGGCTATGGAAAGGCTCCTTCACTGGACCAAGACTTGGGTCCCCAATGGCCAGGGCGGTCATGCTGGGGCTCTCCTCCCAAGCCTCTATGACCCTAACTGCCTTCCCGGTCTTATACGGTGATTCGCTCCTTCAATGTGCATTTCTATGGCTTTTGCCACAAGTTGCTCAGCCAGAGTGATTACTCCCTCAGCCTCGGAGATCACCCTTTCATTCCGGTCAAGGGGCTCTCACTTCCTAGCTGCCTGTCTTCTCTCCCTCAAGCCTGCTCTCCTCAGCTCGTTCACACCAGCTCCTTCCACCTTCTGCCCTCTCTCTTTCTTCCTCCATTTAACCTCCGTCTTTTCTCGATTCATGATTCTTCCCCTCCTCGCACTCACGGTTCCCCTTTTAAAATGGGGATGTGGCACAGCTGTGTGGATTAGCAGCTCCCGGCACCAATTAGGGTCACGAACGATCCTACACCTTGCACACTTAATGCAGGGCTGTCTGCTACCACATCGCGCCCGGGAACCACTCTTGACACGCTACCAATCCACCTCCTTCCAAGAAGCGATTGCGGCGATTATTAATTTAAAAAGATGCTAATCAGTTGCAGACTTCACTTTACCACAAGTACCAAGTGCAAGAGCAAGAATTTGCATTACTAACGACAGGGGTTGACTGACCACCTGCTGACCTAGCAGGCATCATTTTGGTAGCTCTCGAGAACACTGTGTGTAAAAACCTCAAAGAGAAAGTGCAGTACCAATTACAACTAGATGTGACCAAAGGTGAAGTAGAAGACAAGCTCCTGAAAAAAGAAAGAAAGCGTGCTGAAGATTCCAGTATGTGTCTGCAGAAAGCCAACCAGGAAAGGAACAAAGAATTGCTCACATTAAACCATATAAGTATTACTTAAATCCAAGAACTATTAACTGTAATTTAATAAACAGGGCAAAGCCAGCTAATGTTTTATTGTATTGGTCTGTAATGCTAACTTAAAGATAATAACCTTGTGAAGGTTAAGTTCTAGCGCTGTCTTATAAGTTTCTTCCTCAATTCACTCAGAAAGCGCAGAGCAGCATCTTACATGCATGCACGTTTCTACAGATACAGACAGAGAGAAAGAGAGGTCTGTGTTGGGGTTGGTGGTATCAGCACAGAGGCTGCTGTGAGAATAGAATGCTACAGTATAGAACGTGCAAAGCTTAATAACTAGCTAAAGAACATATCCATCTTGAAAACATGATTTGAAAGATCAGAATTAATAAGTTCTGTGCCTTTTTCCATAACAGAGAAACAAATCTATGTAAGACAAGAGATAGAATTCATGTTACACACGTGGACAAAATTGTTGGTACCCTTCAGTCAATGAAAGAAAAACTCAAAATGGTCACAGAAATAACTTTAATCTGACAAAAGTAATAATAAATAAAAATTCTATGAAATTTAACCAATGAAAGTCATACATTGATTTTCAACCATGCTTCAACAGAATTATTTAAAAAAATAAACTCATGAAACAGGCCTGGACAAAAATGATGGTACCCTAGAAAAGACTGAAAATAATGTGACCAAAGGGACATGTTAATCCAAGGTGTGTCCACTAATTAGCATCACAGGTGTCTACAATCTTGTAATCAGTCAGTGGACCTATATATAGGGCTCCAGATAGTCACTGTGTTGTTTGGTGACATGGTGTGTACCACATTCAACATGGACCAGAGGAAGCGAAGGAAAGAGTTGTCTCAGGAGATTAGAAAGAAAATTATAGACAAGCATGTCAAAGGTAAAGGCTATAAGACCACCTCGAAGCAGCTTGATGTTCCTGTGACTACAGTTGCACATATTATTCAGAAATTTAAGATCCATGGGACTGTAGCCAACCTCCCTGGACGTGGCCGCAGGAGGAAAATTGATGACAAATCAAAGAGACGGATAATACAAATGGTAACAAAAGAGCCCAGAAAAACTTCTAAAGAGATCCAAGGTGAACTTCAAGCTCAAGGAACATCAGTGTCAGATCGCACCATCCATTGTTGTTTGAGCCAAAGTGGACTTCATGGGAGACGACCAAGGAGGACACCATTGTTGAAAACAAATCATAAAAAAGCCAGACTGGAATTTGTTAAACTACATGTGGACAAGCCACAAAGATTCTGGGAGAATGTCCTATGGACAGATGAGACAAAAATTGAACTTTTTGCCAAGGCACATCAGCTCTATGTTCACAGACGGAAAATGAAGCATATCAAGAAAAGAACACTGTCCCTTCTGTGAAACATGGAGGAGGCTCTGTTATGTTCTGGGGCTGCTTTGATGCATCTGGCACAGGGTGTCTTGAATCTGTGCAGGGTACAATGAAATCTCAAGACTATCAAGGGATTCTAGAGAGAAATGTGCTGGCCAGTGTCAGAAAGCTTGGTCTCAGTCGCAGGTCATGGGTCTTGCAACAGGACAATGACCCAAAACACACAGCTAAAAACACCCAAGAATGGCTAAGAGGAAAACATTGGACTATTCTAAAGTGGCCTTCTATGAACCCTGACCTCAATCCTATTGAGCATCTTTGGAAAGAGCTGAAACATGCCGTCTGGAAAAGGCACCCTTCAAACCTGAGACAACTGGAGCAGTTTGCTCATGAGGAGTGGGCCAAAATACCTGCTGAGAAGTGCAGAAGTCTCATTGACAGTTACAGGAATCGTTTGATTGCAGTGATTGCCTCAAAAGGTTGTGCAACAAAATATTAAGTTAGGGGTACCATCATTTTTGTCCAGGCCTGTTTCATGAGTTTATTTTTTTAAATAATTCTGTTGAAGCATGGTTGAAAATCAATGTCTGATTTTCATTGGTTAACTTTCATAGAATTTTTATTTATTATTACTTTTGTCAGATTAAAGTTATTTCTGTGACCATTTTGAGTTTTTCTTTCATTGACTGAAGGGTACCAACAATTTTGTCCACATGTGTATGTGCCTTTTTCTAAAGGAGAGAAATAGTTAAACAGAGCTTTCATAATTTTATGTTTTATGTTGTTTGTTATTGACTTTCATCTACACATCTATATACATTGCTGTATATCAATATATATTTAAATATACTGGCATATATCCATCTTCTGTTATCCTTAAGTTGTACATAAATTGTATTATTTTATGTATTTCAACAAGTGTGTCTGGGTAATTTGTGATAGTAAGTCTTTGTCCATGATCCAAACTCCAACAGAAAAAGTGAAAGTGTTTATTTAGACTTTTGCTGATTTATGAACTTTGTTCATAAATTGTATAGATGTTTTCATATTTCATTCATCCCTGCAGGAAAGAGAAACAGAGATCCCTCACTCAACTTACATTTAACTTAATGTCCATTGCCAAAGGTAAGGCCAATAATTAATTAACTGTGTCATCATACACCCCACACTAAATTATTTTGCAATCTTTGGGGAGGATAAGTTAAAAATTCATTATCTTCCTGCAGTGCAGTCTCATATACACTATATATTGTATATTATGTTCTCTACAAGTGACATACTTCAGTATATTCAAGTCAAATTAGATGTAGAGAAACAGGCAAGGGCAGGCAGCATCATCATCCTTTCTCTTCTAGCAAGCTAAGAGCCAATTTTAAACAGACATAACTTATTACCTGAGCCACAGCAGTGCAACCATAGGGTGATAAGCTAGTACATAGGCAATGGAAGGAATGGCTCGATATATATTTTACTTGCCTAGTTAAAATTATTAGAATTGGCACTTTATCTGCATAGCATTTGTTTTATAAATACGATATATTCTTCCAACTATAAATAAGGCTTACTAAAGCATGACATTTTTTTCACAGCACAGGTGTAATGTGCTACATTAATTTACAATGTTACAAGATGCTGAGCTACAACAGGTTGCTGCTGTTTTGCTCATCTGTTCAAACTATACCACAAATATAAATTGCATTTTAATGTGTGACAAAAAAACAGATGTTAGTCTAACATAAACAACTCTTCCCTGAGATGTGTTTAATACAGAAAACAGCTCAACCAGTAATACTTGATCAGGAGAAATGTACTTTTATTTCTATAAATCAGGAGCACTGTCAATAGGTTACTTCTAAAAGAATGCCTCTAAAATATATCTTGTTTAAGAAGCAATATCCAAACATCCAGGGAGCAGGAAAATTCAGTTAAGTTACACCATCCTACAAAGAGTGCATCTTAAAAGTATATTGATTTTTTTCACCATTCACTTACAGGAGAACAATACATCATCTACAGTACATGGAGAAAAATACTAATTATTAGTTAGAGTTAATAGACAATATTGACCCATGACAATAGGTTGTTTTCAATATCCATGCAATATTCTCTAAATGAGAAACTTTTTTTTAGTTTAGCCAATGGCAAGTTATACAAATATTATACATGTATACACCTTCTCCTTTATTAAACCCTTTGTCTCTCAAATGTAATACCACAGCTTTATTGCACACACTTCATTTTAGATAGCATTATTTTATAGTGAGTATCACAAAGCAATTTACCAGAGTAAACCTATATCATAATTTAAAAAAATTACATATATATATTTTTTATAAAACTCATTCAGAGGCAGAAAATGAACAAGCAACCTAATTACTTATTATGCACCTCCCACCAATACCTAAACTGCTGTTGTTCATCATAGCTGTGTTTTGTGTTTTTTTCCTGATTAAAAAAAAAAAAATACAAATTGTACTGTTATGTGCAAATGCAAATTGCGACAGCAATCCACAAATCTAGAGAAAGAGTGATATGGACCCTAAGGTATCAGTTTGGTGGAAAAAAAATGGTTCTGTTAAAATCATATCTTTATTATATAGCACCCTTACAAGAGGGAGGTCTTATGGTGCATGCACAATTATAAAACAGTTACAGTATAAATCTGTGTACAAAATGAAACATACACATGCATACTATAAGAAAAAGGCAAAGGTAATAAGTGATTCCACAAGGAAAAGAGGCAAAAAACTGACACCTAAAACAGAACAGGCCATATAGTGTTAATAGTTCAAAGACATAAAAAATACCTACAACTGGCGAGGTCCCATGAAACACTGGTGCAACATAGTATGTTACTTCTTTAACTGGTGTCCAATGAATAATTGTTTAGTGGGTACCATTACGACAGAGGTAAGTGCTAGGAAAATGGTAGAAAGCCAATTTGGGAACTATTAACAGTGGTAATCACTTAAAAAAGGAATTGAAGCTCAGAGTGCAGAAGTAGCTGGGTCAGCCAGAGAAAGTTCGGTAAGATAAAGACAAGACTTTCAAACGTCAATGCAGAAGAATTTGATGAGAGGGAGAGTATTTCATTCTTAAGGCACAGTGGATTTTGAACATATGAGGCGGCCACCCCATCTGATAGTTAGGGTCTAGGCATGCTGTTGTCATCAAGTAAAGTGATTCAGCTTACTTGTTTTTCTATGTATCTGTTTGTTTCATACTTTTCTCCAAATCTTGAAAACATAGCTAACAAGTTAAGATAATGGATCGATATCTCTCTCTAATTTCCAAGTGTTTGTTTAATTACTATATTGATATACAGTATATTTTTTATTTATTTTATTGAATTTATTAAAAGCAAGTAACATTCCATACAAACAAGTCAATCTTAACAAAACTAAATTCACTTCAACCCCCCCCATGAGAAACAGAGGAAGGCCAACAGCCAGAGTAAAATCTTAAGAGTAGAAAAGTGGGAAGTGAATATTTTTCCCAATATAAATGCTTATTCTAAAATGTTATTGATTAGATTCTGCCAGTATTTGAAAGTTTTGAAAAGATTTTTTAAGTGAAATGAGGTTTTTTTCCAGTTTCAAATAGTATATACCAAAACTTACACACTGATTTAAAAGAGCTGGGTTAGGATTCTTCCAGTTGAGAAAGATAATCCTACGTGCTAATAGTGTAGTAAAGGCAATTACAATTTGTTTGTCCTTCTTCACTTGAAGCCCATCTACACCAAACTGAGCTGTTCATGGGTTAGGAGTGATTGTGACACCAAAGCTGTCTGAAAGGCATTTAAAGATTTTGGTCTAGAATGATGTTAATTTGGTGCATACCCAAAACATATGGCATAATGAAGCTGGAGCGCAATTGCAAGGTTCGCAGGTTGTATCTTTCCCTGGAACCATTTTGGACAATTTTAAATAAGACAGATATGCTTGGCGCATAATTTTTAAGTTGAATAATTATATGTTTTGCGCATATGGAGCTTGAGTGAATTCTGTGCATTGCTACCTTCCACTCTTTTTTTTTTTTTAAATGTTGAGTAAAAGATCCTTTCCAACTGTACTCTGTGATCTTAGAAGGACAGACTTTTTTTGTTTTTATATATTGCAGAAATGCTGTCTAAGTCCTCAAGACTGTTCAATATTTTGCAGATTTTGTTTAGCAAAGTCTGTAATTTGGCAATAGTGGAAAATTTAGTTAATGGGAAGCTAAATTTGCATCCTATGAACAATTACACTCCAAAGACATTATCTATGTACAAATTTCTAAGTCATTCAATCCCGTACATTTTCCAGACATTAAAAACTATGTAAGTTTGAGAGGGTGGGAAAAGGTGGTTTTCATGCAGAGGTGCCACAGATAAATGCTTCTGTATTTGTATTTCTTACATTAATTCCATATTCTGAATGAATGAAACACAATTGGATTGTTAGTATATTGATGATAACTTGTATTTAGTGGAGCACAAAGCAAGGAATATAAAGAAGTACTACAGGATTTTATTAAGTCTGTGTGTGTTTATCTATTTGTATCAAAGTCCAGGTTTTTATATCTTGTATATTTGCCGCCTAGCAATAAAATTGAAAGTTATGTAGAGTCATGCCACCTCTGTAGGGGCCTTAGGTCTCTGTAGGGTTGCCCTTTGGATGCATGGATGTTTATGATTGAATCTAATTTCTTAAAAATGATTTGTTAATGTATATGGGGATGCTTTGAAATAGAAAAAAAACTTGGGAAAGGATATTCATATTGACAGTGTTAATTCTCCTTGTTAAAGTGAGATGGAGGGTAGACCATCTATACAAGTCTTTTTTATGTTTTTCCATGCAGACAGCAACACTGTTGAAAAAGAGCTTTATGTTTACCCCTAGATATTTAAACTGTTCTGCGATGATAAAATGGAAGGTGTCCAATCTAATATTGTATGCTAGAGAGTTCACTGGAAACAGCACACTTTTATTCTAATTAATTTTGAGCCCAGATATCTTTTGAAATTCTGCTAGTGCAATGGCTCAATGACGATTGAAAATAGCAGTGGCGACAGGGGGCATCCTTGTCTAATACCATGTTCTAGTTTGAAGTAGTCTGAAACAATGCTGTTACTATAGACTGAAGCTTCTGGACTGGTATATAATAGTTTGATCCATGCACATATGTTCAGGCCAAATCCAAATTTGTGCAATGGAGTAAATAGATAGTAACATTCAAATTTTTTTTCTGCATCCAACAATAATAAAATCTCCAGGGTGTTAGACTTTGTGGGTGAATATATTACATTAAACAGGCATCAAAGATTGGAAGCTATGTGTCTGCCTTTAATACATCCAGCTTGGTCTTATGATATTACCAAAGGTAGCAATTTATCGGCCCATCAAGCTAAAACTTTGGAGAATATCTTAAAATCATTATTTAGAAGTGAAATTGGTCTGAATGATAGTACTGTAAAAAGTCCTAATTTTTTTAGGAAAGACCATAATTAATGCTTGGTGAAAAGTTTTAGGTAGAATTTTATTGTCTTTGGCTTCTATAAATGTTGTTAATAAAAGGGGACCTAATTTAATTTTTTTTTTATAAAACTCAGCAAGGTATCCACCAGGGCCTGCTGTGTTTCCACTTTAAGTGAGTTTATAGTGTCTAGTAATTCTGAAAGCACCAGAGATTTATCCAGTTGCTCTGGACTGAGAGTATCTAGCTGTGGTATTTGTAATGCATCGAAAAATGCATTGGATTGTGTTTTGGCTTCTTTAAACTAAGTAGAATATAAGGACTTTTAGCAGTCTCTAAATATGTGCATTATACTGTATTTTTATAGCCAATGATTTTGTCTCCATCTGTGTTGGTAATTACTGTTATTGCATTGTGAACTTCATGCTTGTGGATTTGTTGAGCTAAGAACTCATTAGCCTGCTCTCTGTATTCTTAGTAAAATTCATATTTTAAAATGAGTTGTTCCATTTCTTTTCTTGTCAAGAGGTTAAGTTCTGAATGCAAAGCCTGTCTTTCCCTATAAAGTGACTCATTTGGGAACCTGGGTTGTTCCTAATCTATTCTGGTAATTTCACTGCTTAACTCTGATGCCTTTTTGGTTTGATTTATTTTTGTGGGAGAGATATAAAATAATCTGTCCTCTTAAAAATGTGTTTAGAGTTTTCCAGTGTATTTCTGCAGAGACCTCTGAGGATGTATTTGTCTCTAAAAAAAAATCAGTTTGTTTGGATATAAACTCTGTACAGTTCTCGTCAGCTAATAAAAGTGGGTTAAGAAGCCAGTGGCAAAATGAGTATCTGGAGCATAATGATTGGACCTCCATGATCAGAGGAGCATGGTTGGAGATAACAATAGTGTAGTAAGATCTGATCATAGGCAAAAAAATGTATATATAAAGAAATAATTCTTGAGTAACAGTGATGTAGTGCTGAGAAGAAGGAATATGCTCTTTGTTGTGGCGGCACATTCAATTGTAAGGGTTGAAAAGAATGCTTAGAAATAGCTTACTCTTTTTCTCTCCCCCCAAGATTTTGCCTCCCCACGTTAGGCTAAAGCACACTTCATAAAGTTCCAGTCCTCTGACATACCAAGAGACAGAGAAAGTCCAAAACAAAACAAGCCCCCAAGTAGCAGCGTAGAAGGATTAAAGTACATATATCTATATCTGACAATACAGCCCAAATACTATAAACCTAGAATATAATTTTAAACCGTCCCAAAAGAGTAAACCCAGGGAATGATGTTAAACAGTTGCCATGGATAAGAAGATAACGTATGATAGTACAGTCCTAATACAATAAACCAAGGGTATGATGTTAAAAAGTCCCCTTTAGGCTGAAAAAAATAATAATAAATGTAATTAAAACATAAAAATAGCTGTGAAGGAAATAAAATGTATAATTATGGTAAAAGTCTCATTGCAAATGGACCAAAGAGCAGGTAAAATCTTTGCCTTGCCAGGACACAATTTGACTCATGATCATATTTCAAAAAGTGTCAGGATCAATTTCTTTAGCTCTTTTTCTGCTTCATCCGGGCAACTAAAAATGTGAACTTCCCTTGAATATCCACTTTCAATTTAGCAGGATGCAAGAGGCTGTATCTGATTTTCGCTTTCTGTATGTGCTGTTTAATACCGTAAAATGTGGCATGTTTCGCAGATGTTGAAAGTAAGAAATCAGGGAGAATATGAATGTGATAATATTCAATCTCTTGTTTAAGTCTGAGAAATTACATCACATTTAATTGAGATTGTAATTTGTCAAAACATACAATGAAGCTTCTAGGTTTTGAGGCATTCGATTGACATATTCGGTAAGCTGGTGATATGTTGGTGTCTGATTTGATGTCCTCTCCAATCTTTTTAGAGACTAGTTTAGCTATGAATTTCTCTAAACTTGGACTTTCATGGTTTTCAGGGAGACTGCCAATTCTGATATTATTCCTTCTGTGTCCATCTTCCAGTGCAATTAGTCTGTCTCCAAGCACTTTGCATTCGTAATTTGCAACTGTTGCTTTTCCGTCAGCAGTAGATGCCAGTTTTTTTTAACTATTTCAATATGAGTTGTCAATGTTTGCTTAACGTCTTCAAGAGAAGCTCCAAGTGCTCTAAATTTATTCTCAAACTTCCTCACATTTTCCTGTATTTTTTCCTAAATTTTTTCTAGCATACCTTTAAAGGTTGCCTCAAAGCAATTACTTAAACGTTTCTTCAAGTCTTTAATATCCTGAAGCAGCTTCTAATTTGTCAAGTTTGTGTCTTTTATATATCTTTTGCAACCTTCTTTATATTACTCTTATCTCATATATGTCCCCCCTGAGTGTGGTAGTTATTGCAGTAATCATTGTGGTGATCATTACCTTCAGCTCAGATTGTTCGTATTGGTCTTTTCTGTCCTCCACAGGTGGAGTAGCAAGTCCAGTGGGAGTCGCTCACTCTCGGGATGTAGTTGACAGTGCAGATAATAAAGCCATTTTCAGTTTCAATGAACCTACTAGAATCAAAGAGTTCTCCTGGCCCAACTCACTTGCACTTTCGCTCCCACTTTTGCTCTCAGCTGGAGGCGATGCTGTGGTGTCAGGTCCTGGGAGATCTATTCTTTTAGCCTGCTTGTTCCAGGTCAGTCTCTGGCAGGAAGTACCTTGAACTTGAACCTGAGGACTGTTTAAACTTTTAAGAAGTTTTATCTGTCTTTTCCATTTCTTTCTGAGCCCTTTTTTCTGCTATTCATGCTTTTATATACTTGCATGTACTTTAATAAAAGCCTCTCGGGTTCAGTAAATAAAGGATACCTCGAGATGATGGTAAAAAAAAAATAATTAACACTAATGCTAATGTAGTTCCGCTTCAGACATTCATCTCCCGAAACGGATGAGACCAAATCCCACCATTTTGGTACATTTTATGGCTACTGAGCACTTTCATTTTGGAATACTATGGTACACAGAGTTCTTTCCTCACAATATATACACACAAGTATCTAACGTACTCTTAATTAACAGAATGTAAGCTGTTGTTGATGGGGTTTGGCGGGCTATTGTTGGCAAGGTGGTAATATTGAGCATGCAAGCATAATGAGGAAGGACAGGAGACAGACCTGTTAAAATCCATTTGAAGGAAAAAAAAAAACCTTCCACATGAGTATTATTGTGTACCAGTAATGCAACAAAGATTCTGTTGCTGTAATGCAACATTTGTTGTGACTATACATTCTATTTCTTTTTTGGGCACTTTTTTCAGTTACTATATTGAAATGTATTCTATTAAATACAGTGGAACCTCGGTTTGCGAGCATAATTCATTCCAGAAACGTGCTTGCAGTCCAAAGCACTCGTATATCAAAGTGAATTTCCCTATAAGAAATAATAGAAACTCAGATGATTCGTTCCACAACCCAAAACTATTCATATAAAAAGGATTAATACAAAATATAAAGTAAAAATACATAAAGCAAATTAACCTGCACTTTACCTTTGAAAAGAATCATGGCTGGTGTAAGTGAGTTTCTAAACTCAACGGGACGACACGTGGAAGAGCGTCCCAAAGCAATCGCAGTCTCCCAGCACTGTAGCAGTTCGCCATAAAAGCATATCCAAAAAGATCGCGGACATGCTATAAGTGCTGAATAAAGCTGGTGTTGTTAAAGTACTGAGACTCAGCTTCGTGTTTTGGGGCGTAAGACGGAGACTCGCACGTCACAATGTGTGTGCACACACATACAGAGTCACAATGCTGTAATAAACAGTATACACTCGTACGGATGTTGACTATGAGTGAGGCATGCAGATTCAGACGGAGAGTAGGAGACGATTGCCCACGAGAGAGAGAGAGAGAAAGAGACACACACGTGCGCAAGAGAGAAGAACCATCAGCTCAGTTGTGATCACATGATGCTCAGCAGACAAAGCGTATCCTTATTACTCGTATTGCAAGACCTCGCTCGTTTATCAAGTCAAAATTAATTAAAAATTTTAGCTCATCTTGCAAAACACTCATAAACCAAGTTACTTGCAAACCGAGGTTCCACTGTATATGTATATTCTGGCAGCCTTTAAATTATTTTTTTTCCTATATTTTATTTCCTAGGGTGACTGTTTAGCATCATACATAACCTCATAACCTCATTAGGGAGTTCTAGAATCACTACCAGGTGTTGCAGAAGCCTAAATTAGGGCTGTGCAGCTCCTGCAGCACCCCCTGGCAGCACCCCCAAGCCCCCATATTTACTGAGCCAATTCCCATATAGGCCTTTGGGAATCTGAGGCACGATTGCACCCCAGGGGTGCTGCCAAATAGCAGCCCAGGGGAGACAGCACCCTTCATAATCCATCTCTCCGTGTCATTCCATTGAGGAAAAATCCTGGACATCCCCCACACTTCCTATCAACACAAATTTCCCACTACTTTCAAATCAGAAATTTTACTAAAATGGATCTACCCAGTTTTCCACATCTCCCACCTATTTCTTTTTTTTAATTTTTATTTATTAATTTTATTACAATCAATACATAGCAATCAAGTTTTTACAAATAAAAAAGAATTATGCTAAGAACAGATCGATCCCCACCCTTGAGAGAGAGAGCAAGCCAAACGGTGTAAAATTTAAGGCTTTAAAAATACCTAAATCAACAAATTCTCTGTGCTTTATAAATCATTTCAAAATATTACTGATTAGATCCTGCCATGTTTTGAAAAAGTCTGCACAGATCCTCTAACTGAGTATTTGATTTTTTCCAATTTTAAATAATATAACACATCAGTTTCCCACTGACTTAAAAGAGGAGAGTTTGGGTTCTTCCAGTTTATCAGAATAAGTCTGCGTGCCAACAGTGTAGTGAATGCAATCACAATTTGTTTGTCTTTCTCCACTTTAAGACCCTCTGGAAGAACCCCAAACACAGCTGTTAATGGGTTAGGAGGGATTGTGAGTCCAAGACTGTCTGAGAGGTAATTAAAAATTTTTGTCCAGAATAATGTTAATTTGGTGCAGGCCCAGAACATGTGACCCAGTGAGGCTGGGGCTTGGCTGCAACGTTCGCAGGTTGGATCATGCCCTGGAAACATTTTGGAGAGTTTTAGTCGAGACAGATGTGCTCGATATATAATTTTGAGTTGTATAATTGTATGCTTTGCGCATATGGAGCTTGAGTGAATTCTCTGCATTGCTACTTTCCACTCCTTTTCTGATATATTAATTGAGAGGTCATTTTCCCAGTGTCCTCTTGGATCTTTGAAAGGAAGGGATTGTAAAAGGATTTTATATATTGTAGAGATGGAGTCTAACTCCTTGAAATTGAGCAATATTTTTCCAGCGTGGATGAGGGTGCAAGATGAGGAAAATCTGGAAGGTTCTGTTTAACAAAGTTCCTGATTTGAAGATAGTGAAAGAAATTTGTAGCTGGAATGTTAAATTTGGAATGTAATTGTTCATAGGATGCAAAGACGTTGTCTATATAAAGATCTCTAAGCAAGTTAATTCCAAATTTTTCCAGATATTAAAACTGCATATGTTTGTGAGGGTTGAAAGAGGTGGTTCTTTGCAGGGTGCCACAGAAAGAAGCTTCTCCGTCTTAAAATGCTTTCTACATTGGTTCCAGATTCTAAGTGAGTGGAGCACAATTGGGTTATTAGTGTATTGCCGATAACGTGTGTTTATTGGAGCACAGAGCAAGGAATACAAAGAAGTACTGCAGGATTTTACTTCTATTGCGGTCCATGCCTGTGTATGTTCTTCTATTTGTGTCCAGGTTCTTATCGACTGTATATTTGCCCAGTAATAAAACTGGAAGTTAGGTAGAGCCATGCCGCCTTCTGCCTTTTGTCTTTGTAGGGTCGCTCTTTTGATGCGTGGATGTTTAGAATTCCAAATAAATGAGGTTATTGTTGAATCTAATTGCTTAAAGAACGATTTATTAATGTATATTGGTATGTTTTGAAATAAAAAGGAGCTTAGGAAGAATATTCATCTTAACAGTGTTAATTCTTCCAGCTAGTGTGAGATGAAGGGTTGACCATCTATGCAAGTCTTGTTTAATTTTTTCCATGCAGACATAAATTTTGTTGATAAAGAGCTTTATGTTTACTTGTGATGTTTACCCCAGGTATTTAAACTGTTCTGCAATGATAAAAGGAAGGGTGTCTAATCTAATATTATATGCTTGAGAATTCACCGGAAAGAGTACACTTTTATTCAGATTAATTCTGAGACCAGAGAGCTTTTGAAATTCTGTGAGTGCTGCTAAGACTGCAGGCACAGAATTTTCTGGGTCCGATATATACAGTACCATGTCATCTGCATATAATGAGATTTTCTGTTCCAGTCCTTCTCTGCTAATCCCCTTTATCTGATCAGTATTTCGACAATGTATTGCCAGTGGTTCAATGGCAATTGCAAACAGCAGTGGTGACAAAGGGCATCCTTGTCTTGTGCCACGCTCTAGTTTAAAGTAGTCTGAGCAAATGTTATTGATGCAAACTGAAGCTTCTGGGTTAGTATACAGTAATTTAATCCATGCACAAATGTTCGGGCCAAACCCAAACTTCTCCAAAATAGTAAAAAGGTATTTCCATTCAATCATGTCGAATGCTTTTTCTGCATCCAATGATAATAATATTTCTGGGGTGTTTGATTTAGTTGGTGAGTATATTACATTAAACAGGCGTCAAGATTTGAAGATAAGTGTCGGCCCCTAATAAATCCAGTTTGGTCTTGTGATATTACTGAGGGAGCACTTTCTCCATCCTTCTAGCTATGATTTTAGAGAGTATTTTAACGTCGTTATTCAGAAGTGAAATTGGTCTGTATGATGCACATTGTAATAAGTCCTTATTTTGTTTTGGAAAGACAGTGATTAGTGCTTGGCGAAAGGTTTGTGGAAGAGATTGGTTATCTCTGGCTTCTGTAAATGTTGCTAATAGGAGGGAGCTAGCTGAGCGGAGAATTTCTTGTAAAACTCTGCAGGGTAGCCGTCAGGGCCTGCTGCTTTTCCACCTTGGAGTGACTTTATAGCATCCAGTAATTCTGATAATGACAGAGGTTTATCGAGTTCCTCCACACTAAAAGCGTCAATTTGTGGTATCTGTAATTTATCCAGAAATGCATTAGATTGTATATTGTCTTCTTTAAACTCAGTAGTATATAGGGATTTATAGTAGTCTCTAAAAGTGTACATTATATTTTTGTGTTCGATGATTTTATCTCCGTTCGTGTTAGTAATTACCGAGATTGCGTTGCGACATCTTGCTTGTGAATTTGTTGCTAAAAGCTTATTAGCTTTCTCCATGTTCATAATAATGATGTCTGGATTTGTAAATTAGTTGTTCAGTTTCTTTAGTTGTCAAGAGGTTTAATTCTGAATGTAGAGCCTGCCTCCTCTTATGTAGAGTCTCGCTTGGTAGTCTGGCATGTTCTTCATCTATTTTAGTAATTTCGCTTTTATCTCTGCTACTTTCTTCGCTCGGATTTATTTCTGTGGGAAAGATATGAGATAATCTGTCCTCTTAAGAAGGCCTTAAGAGTTTCCCAGAGTATTCCTGCAGAGATCTCAGGGGATGTATTTGTCTCTAGAAAGAATTCAATTTGTTTGGATATAAATTCAGTACAATTCTCGTCAGCTAATAGAAGCGGATTGAGCGCCATCTCTGGGGTGAGTGTATGGGGCTTAGTAATTTCAGCTCCAAGATCATCGGAGCATGGTCTGAAATAACAATAGCATCGTATTTACAAGATTTAATCTTAGGCAAGAAGTTATTATCTATAAAGAAGTAATCAATCCTTGAGTAGCAATGATGTACTGGTGAGTAGAAAGAATATGTTCTTGAATTTGGGTTTAAAAACCTCCAGGGATCTGATAAGTTGTGATCAGTTATAAACTTTGTAATTATCTTTGTGGTGTTAGTTGCCGTTCCCCCTGTGGAGGAAGTCTTATCTAAAAGTGGATTTAGAACACAATTAAAGTCCCCAGCCATTATAAGTTTATGAGTGTTCAGATTGGGAATGGATGCAAATAAATTTTGTATAAATTCCTTATCATCAACATTAGGTGCATAAACATTTATCAAAATCATTTTACAGTTAGATAAGTCTCCCATGACCATCACATATCTCCCTTCAGGATCCAATACTACATCTGATGCTACAAATGGTACTGTTCTATGTATGAGAATTCCCACCCCTCTAGTTTTCTTTGTAAAACTAGAATGGAACATTTGACCAGTCCAGTCTTTTTGCAGCCGGAACTGATCCTTACTTAGTAAGTGGGTTTCCTGTAAAAATACTATTTTAGCATTTAGACCTGTTAGGTGAGAAAGTACTTTCTTTCTCTTTAATTCGTGATTCAGGCCTTTAACATTCCAGCTTACGAAGTTAACTGTCCCATCATGGAGACACTGATTCTGAGTTTTTGATGTCATTTTATAGTCTTAACTGGAAGTGAAATAGTTTAGGTCTTAATTTCCTATTCCCCCAAGAGTTGTTGCCATGCAGCTTATTATTACGTTGATAGTTATAATTATAAAGATTGAGATGATAGATTAGGTATAGATCAAGCCTGCTCTCTTTCTCTTCCCCCCTTAACCCCCCACCCTCCCTTTTTGCCTCCCCAGGTGAGGCTAAAACCCACTTCACGCAGTCCCAGTCCTCTGACATACCCAGAGACAGAGCACGTCCAAAGCACATCAAGCCCCCATGCAGTGGCGCTTTAAGGTTAAAAGATAGAGATATCTGTTACCAATATAGTCTTTAAAAGAGGAAAAAAAATCATCTCCCACCTATTTCTATTCCAGAAGAAATATTGATCAGTCTTGAAGACTCAGACAGCATCTCAACAATATATAAAAACATTATGAAGTCCCTTCCTTTCAAAGGTCCCAGGGTACGGTGGGGTAAGGATTTGTCAGTTAATATCTCTTAGAGGGAGAAGAATACAGTCTAGCTCCATATGAGCAAAGCATTCAATTATTCAACTTAAATTATTTTATTGAGCAAATTTATCTTGTTTAAAACTGTCCAAAATGTATCCAGGCCAAGATTCAGCATGTGAATGTAGCAATCTAACTTCAGCCTCACTGGGCCACATGTTTTAGGCATGCACCAGTTTAACATTCTGGACATAAATCTTTGAATGCCTCTCAGACAGCCTTGGGGTCACAATCACTTCTAAGCCATTAACAGCTGTGTCTGGTGTACTCCCAAATGGGCTTAAAGTGGAGAAGGACACATTGATTGTAATTGCCTATACCACACTACTAGCACGTAGACTTACCTTGCTTAGTGGGAAGAATCCCAGACCACTTGTTATAAATCCATAGGTAACTGATGTTCTACTGTATACTGTACTATATCTGAAATTGGGAAAAAAATAAATTCTCCATTAAAGGATTTGTTCAAAACTTTTTTAAAATATGAAAAGATGTAATTAATAAAATTTCACAATAAACATTTGTTTTGGGGAAAAGGATCTTTCCTGTTTTCCCTTTCCTGTTTTTAAAGATATGCTCTTGTTATTGGCTCTCTTCTCTTTCTCTTGGGCAGGGGAAGAATTCTGCTTTTGTTAAGTTTGACTTGATTGTACATACTGTTATTTTCTTCAAGTAAAATTAATAAGTAAATTAAATAAATAAATTCACTTACTTGTGTCAGTTAAATGTAAAGTATTACATGTAGTGGTCAGGACAGTAAATTGAAGTGGAATACATGAAATACAAGAGAAGTGAGATTTAACTTAAGCTACAAAACACACTGGTGAGGCTTCACCTGGAATACTGTGTACAGTTTTAGTTTCCATATTGCAAAAATAGACATAGCAGCACTGGAGAAAGTTCTCAGTAGAGTGACTAGACTGCTTTCAGGGCTGAGAGGTATGAGCTATGAGTAGAGATTGAAGGAGTTAACCATTTTCAGCTTAAGCATATTATGACCACTGCTGCTGAGGGATGCGGCGGCTCTTCAAAAACCCCCTCTTAAACAGTTTTTCAATGGAAAAGAAACACACTCTTTCAGTACCTCTTTGCGGGAGCAGCAGCCGGCTTCCTGGCTGCCGGGCTACGAAAATTTAAATGATCGAGCCGTGGCCATCCTGAGGTCTCTTAATCTCCAGTCTCTCTTCTCCCAGACTTCCTCCGCTCTGGCCACTGGATTCCCTTGATGAAGAAGACTTTGTGTTCTTTTGAGCAGGAGTCGGGGCCGATGAGTCACGTTTGACAGCTGTTCCTTGTGAGGCCGGATCACCTCTGTAAAAGACTTGAGTTTGTAACTGGCAGAACAACAATAAAGTTTCTACTTCTTGGAAAACCTGCTGAACTCTCCTGTGCAACTTTGTGACCCAGCTTGACAATATACAGTATAACAGGTGTCATGATAAAGCTGTTTACAATTACAAAGGAAATTAGTACAAGGGATTCCAGCTTTTATCTTAAAAACATTTTTCATAAGAACACAGGGATATGGTTGGAAACTTGTTAAGGGTAGATTTTTTTTTCTCCACATAAAGAACCACAGACACATGGAATAAGTTTCCGAGTAATGTGGTGGAGAGCATGACTTTAGGGCACCATTAACTTCAATTTAATGTTATTTTGGACAATCTAGGAAGATAGGATGAATGAGTGTTTTGGGTTGAACAGCCTATTCTTGTCACAGTTGTTCTCTTCTAATATAAAGGTATTGTCTGATGGCTTGTGACCACATTATAACGTAAATAATCAATGACTCTCACGGTATCATCCTCTTTAATAAAACCCTTGTGTGCGTCCAGTGTCCGTGTGTGTGTGTCTTCTGGTGAAGTGCGCATGCGCGGGGCCCACACAGCACGTGTTCAGTCTCTTCCTGTGCATTCCCTGTGCAGAGAGAGACAGACACAAACGCACACGCGAGACAGACAGACAGACAGACACACAGACACAGAGGAGTGCGCTTAAGAGACACACACGCGAGAGACTCACACAAAGGCGCGCAAGAGAGAGACACACACACAGGCACGCGCGTACATTGTTGCAATGTTACTTTTCTTGGTTGTTTATTAAATTACAGATTTTTCAAATGTTCATTTTTTCCCCTGTGCTTAAAACTCCTTAAAAAAAGAGTTTTTAGCGAGCTGGTCATAAGGCTATAGCGCAAATTCTTGCAGTGTTAGTTTTCTCTGTTGTTCAAGGTTTTCTTAGTGTTAGTCAATGTTTTTACATTTAGTTTACTATTACACTGTGCTTTCTATGGTATAGTTAACTATATTTGTGCTTAAAAACTTAAAGAAATATATATTTACATACAGTTCCACTGTATTACTGTCAGACAAAATTACAGGCATTTCACGGAAATACAAACTAGTATTACTGAGAAAGAAAATTAAAGGCACACAATACAGTGACACATATTACAGTCACATTGAAGGTCCCTTGCCATTTAATATAGACTGTTCATACAAATGCACTACTGTTCTAGCGCCCGTTATTTTAACGGGCTTAATGTCTAGTTATACATAAGATGAATAATGACATGTTCCATATGCTAAGATTTTGGTTTTGAGCTGGAAAAAAATAAAAAAAAAACACAGTGCCCTCTCTTCCATTCATATGGCAAACCAGAACTTTCCATTTCCATGGGTTATTGCCTCTCTGAGTGGCAGTACCAAAATCAAAGTCAAGTGACAAAATGAAAAAAAAAATTATAAGTATAATAAAAAATAAGTACAGTACAGAAAAATTGAAAGGCTGGAGTTAATGAAAGGTAGTCGTCTTATCTTTTAAAATGTGGCAGTCCAATGGATGTTTTGTTTTTCTTTCAAAATGAGTGAGCTGTCCTATAACTTTTACAAGATGAGCTGCTCCTTTGCATTCTGCTGAATCCTTCATTTGATCTCTTTTCCTGTTATCAAAAGTTTCAATTAAGTGAGTCATGCTGGTTACCTTCAATTCCATGCACTATGTCCTCACCTCCAGCTAAAAATATTTACCTTCAAAGACAAGGTTTTAAAACAGAGCATGTAAGGCATCACATCTGATAGATTCTTTAAAGACATTAGTAACAATGCAAAGATGTAATAATATTAACTTAAGTACAAGATGTGAAGGAATGGTTATCAGGTCTTCCAGTTGTTTGGTGGAATTTGTTGTAAATAACAAGATGTACTTATTAGGTTTATTTTTATGTACTGTATTTGATTAGCTGTATTATTTGTCCTGAGTCTGTACTCTTGTTTTTTTATGTTTATGTTCCTGTATGCATCTGCATTTCACCATGGGATTAATAAGGTTTATCTAATCAAATAAAATAAATTTAATGTTAGAAACCATTGGTAAAATTTTGTACTCAGCCATTAACCTAATGTTACTATGAATGTTTTTGATATCTGATGTAATGTTACATATTTTATTGCTAAATAAACCCATCCTTTTATTGCTCTGGCTTCAGGAAGAGTTATCTCTTAGATTTCTTGTTTTGTCAGCTTAGGCATTATTCCGAAAATGCACAAGGGATAAAGTGGGTTGGGCAATGGATAATTATATTTATTTTCATTTATTGATTTGAAATTAAGATCACATAGGAGGCTTTCAGGTGTTAATATTTTGAGCCCATGAAGACTTAGCACTTTAGATTTCTGCATTAACTGTGCACACCAGTATTTTGGCATTTTAATTTAAAATAGATGGAATAAAAATTAAGCATAAGCTAATTATACCATACCCTAACAACCTTTGTTTTGAGAGGAGCCTGATCTGAAGCTTGTTTCAGAGACAAGTTTTAATTATTTCTAACTTGATTTGTTACCAGGGCATTCACTTTTTAATGGTAACTCCATGAACAATAATTAAATCTAATGTATAATTATGAGAGTGCATTAGTCCTTTCAAGATTTTGAAACATTGCTCAGATCCAAGAATGGTAGAAAACATTTCTCTTTTCATGTAAATTTTAAAGTTAACTTTAAAAAAATTAAGTGTTTAAAACAGGTCCCCAAAGCCCAACAACTGCAGCTAGGAATAACAGAATAGGACTCTGGTTCTGTTTTGTGGGTATCCTGAAATGAAACCATGATTAAGAATGAATACCAGTGGCAATTCTATTGTGGTGGTAGAGATGTAATTCATGGACTGGCTCAAGATAAGCAAGAATGAGAGAATGTGACAGTGATGTTTTCATTAATCAAGAATTTAACTCAAAAGTCTGAAGATAAACTGATAAAACTATCATAGTACCAATCATAAATTATGCCAACTGGAGTCAAACCAGGAATCAAAAGTCTTATGTATGAAGGGTTCCACCTGTCATGTTTCAGCCAGAGTCTCATCTTATCTTAAAATTTGTGTATACTTTGCTGTTAATTCTGGGGTTTTTTTTGTCTTTATTGTAGTTATGTACTATTGTGATATTTATTAATTTGTGTTTTTGCATTTTTAATTTATGTATCTTATTTAGTTGTCTGCTCAGTCTCCTTTATGTAGAGCCACAGGAGCCATGAACACTCGATCATGGTGCTGGCGAGCTGCCACAGCTGGTATCTAAGTGGAGGCTCTTGTTAAACTTGCATTTCTCACATTGCATTTTTGTTTTCATTTTCTGCTTTAGAGATTTAGCAATTCTTTTTGTATTTGGATTTTCTGGCTTCAATTTTATGCTGCTGTTTATCATTCGAGTTCATTGGATTTATTTGCTTTAGGTTTTGCCTTTTAGTTAAAACCTGTTACAGTATGTGCTAAATTTCTCCTGCCTTGATATTTGTTCTCCTTTTTTTAATCTTTATCTATACTAATAAAAGGCAAAGCCATCACAGACTCACTCACTCACTCACTCACTCATTACTAATTCTCCAACTTCCCTTGTAGGTAGAAGGCTGAAATTTGACAGACTTATTCCTTACAGCTTACTTACAAAGGTTAAGCAGGTTTAATTTAAAAATTCTGGTATGACACCAATGTCGGACACCATATTGAACTTTTCAACGTCACTAATTTTCCAACTTCTCATGTAGGTAGAAGGCTGACCCCATCTTCACGAAATTTGGTAGGTGGCTTCCCTGCGCTAACCAAAACCGATGTACATACTTATTTCGGTGGTATGACGCCACTGTCGGCCGCCATATTGAACTTTCCAATGTCACTAATTCTCCAACTTCCCGTGTAAGTAGAAGGCTGAAATTTGGCAGGCTCATTCCTTACAGATTACTTACAAAAGTTAAGCAGTTACTATGTGAGTATTTTAGATTTACTTTACATTGTTCAGGTACCCATTTCCTTTATCATTCCAACCGTATCCCCATTAACATGTCTATCGAGGTGATCACCATCGATCAAAGAACTGTCACTTACCGAGTGGTTTCCATGCCCGGAGATGGCACCTACCTTTTCCATTCTCTTTGTTACATATTGCACGGCCATATCAGGCTCACTCTTGATATCCGGAGGAACATTGTATCTTATGTATTAAATGACTGGGACAGGTTCAAGGTGTGGACTGATGACGGTACAGGAGATAATTATACTACACAGGGGCACTATAGAGTGAAATGCTTAAGCCCTTCAGCTGTGCATCTGCATGTCGCTTTTAAGTGTACCGAAATGGCTAAATATTTTACACCTTTCGACAACCGCCAATGCCTCTTAAACATCTTAGATTGACAGATGACAATTTCAGCAGTGGACACTTTGATGTTTATGAATGTTTAAATTCTCAAAAGCTGGATGTGAAGTTATCGATGAAACCGGTTGTATACTTACAATGCTTGACAGATGCCGAATGTCTCTTCAACACAAGTCCTACAAATACTGTTGTAATTGAAACAAACCATGAAACTCAAACCAATTATGACAGCAGCAATCCAGCAGCAGTGTGTCCCTATAAAACCGACATCTTCTCTACTCACCCTCTATGGCTTGGTCAGCAAGAGGAGATTACCTCTGGCAAGTGCCGGTATTTCAGCTTGTGTTCTTGCCACCATCCCTTGGCCTTAAACTGGGACTCCTGCGAGACCTGCTTCTTGCTCCCACTGCCATCCTTTGGCCTTCTGCGGAAACACATTCAGAGAGATTTTCAATCTTGCTCTCTGGGTGCTTAGCAGGAAAGACAGCGCCAGGAGCCCCATACTCTTGCTCCTCTTGGGCCACTTCCCAACCACTTGCCTCCAAGCTCTTGCACTAGCTTAGTCATGACAAAGCTTTTCATTCATTCACTTTAACCTCTATCAACTTACTCATTCCCATTCTTTCTTTCTTTCTTTTTACTTAGGCTCTATTATACTTGAGTGGGCATAGGTGCCTTAATTACAATTCCCAGATTGCCATGAAGAAAACCTCATCTGCACTTAAATGTGTGACCAACCAGTTTTACCATCAAAACCCTGGGGCCACTATGTAACGCTACACCATATACCTAAGCTTGCCCCAAGCCTGGCACATTGTTTTAACTAAAAATATGCACAGTGCCATGGACCCATAACATGCATCACCACAGGCCTGCTCCCGTTTTTGTGCTTTGTTGCGCCAGAAATCTTAACATTGCCATGGTCACTTATAACTTCTGGAGAAGCACTGAGAAGATCATCAAACTTTATTATTTAGTTGAAGTAAAAGTTATCTATAGATAAGTTGTATAAAAGAACTGAATGAAAATGGAAGAATTTGAATGAAATACCAACAAAGAATCTGGCTAATAACTAATATAACATGATTCAGTTTTAGCATTTAACATAACTACCTTAAAAGGGTGAAAATCCAATTTTAGTAGAAATTTGCAACTCATTATAAAATATTTTGACTGCATAGCCAAAGAACGTGTTGTTTAATACAATTAAGCAGATGTAAAAATACAACTGCTTTCAAAGCTTCAGGGTCATGTACTGTGTGGCGTTAATAAATATTGAATTCAATTTTAAGAAGATTATCTGTTAGAATGTGTCATTGTTTAAGAACTAATTTATTCATGGAGCGTCACCTTCTTTTATAAATACTATTTTTGGAAAGTGATTTTTAGTTTGGCTCTGCATTACACTGTACTGCCACCATACTATTGGGTTGCTAGTACAGCCACCTATAAAAAATTAACTATTTAACTATTTCCAATTTCCCCTCTAAGCTATTTTGTTCACTTTAAGGCCTCATTACAGCTTATGCATTACAGCTCAGTAAGGAATACGTACTTTACTACATTTTATCATGTCATACGCTCCTTCTGATAGCTTTTAACTGTATATTTCTAGAAGGTAACATTGTCTGTAATGTCAAGAAGAACCCATAAAACTGAACAAAATGCAAGAAATGCAAACCTTACATATACTTTAGGAAGGAAACGAAAGTGTACAACAACAACAACATTTATTTATATAGCATGTTTTAATGCAAATGACATAGCTCAAAGTAATTTACAAGATGAAGAAAGAAAAGCTTATAAAAATTAACATATAAAAATAAGATTGGGCAATACTAAGTATCAAAGAATAAAGTAAAGTCCAATGACCAGGAGGACAGAAAAAAAAACTGCAGAGGCTGGAGAAAAAAACGAAATCTGCAGGTGTTCCGAGGCCACAGTACCACCCAGCCCCCACTAGGCATTCTACTAACATAAATGATCTAAATCAGAATGTATGCCTTATTCATTCTTCACAGAATTCTGTTCGGTCATAATAAAACCCTGTCCAGTTTTAGGATGTCGAGTCTGTAGACCTTATACTGTGATGTTGTTGACTTTTTGCCTACAGTTTAAGTCTCTGATGCACTGACACGAATGCCACTGGAACAGACTCCGGCTAACTGAAACTTATTGCTATAAGAAATCCTCCCATTCTGTGCTTCTGTATCTCTCAAACTAATAAAGTACACTAATTTTCCTACTAATCTGTCTGCATTTCCCCATTTACTACTGGGGTTCAGCACCCTTAACTTTGCTTTTTCTGTGGAGGTCAATAAGCTTTGGAGGTCAAATTTTAATGGGGGTAGGCTTAGCGCAATATTCCTAGCAACTGTTAGCCAGACCTGCACTAGAAGGTTATTGTTTCATTTCTTCCTATGGTTGTGCTAATTGTCTCCACATTTTTTGTGGCCATAAATATCTTCTATTTTGAAACTTTCTGTTGTTGCAAAATTGATGGTGGTTTCTAAATGCATCTGTCATGTCTCAGCCAGGGTTTCTCACTTGACTGGGGTTCAAATTCATGTCTCTTTTGTTAATTTTTGACTCTTTTATTGATGCTATATACACTTTATTTGTTTATCTCTATGAATATTTGTTGCTTTTGCTATGTTTCCTGTGTTTTGTTGGTGATCCCCTAAGAGGCGAGGCTACCTGCCAATCACCACCAGGAGTTCTTGGTGGTTAATTTTGAATGTGCTAGGGAGATGCTGAGTTTATTTATATTTCTTTGATATATTTGATTTCTGATGGTTAACTAAATAGATTACAAATGCAAACTTTTAAGGCAGCTAACACCTTGCCTGATGAATGGGCCTTAGCTGCCTCAAAAGCTTGCGTTTGTAATCTATTTAGTTAGCCAATAAAGGGTGTCAATTCACCTTACTTTCTCCTGTATCAATCTATGGCTAACACGGTACAACACTCTACTGCTGCTTATTTGATTTCTGAATTTTTGGACCTTATTGCTCTGCTTTTGTGTACATTTCTGGTTTACTGTTCTGGGACTTATTTGCAGTGGAATTACCTTAGTATTGTTGGAAAATTCCTTTCCTTCTTGTGCTCCACAGAGCTTCATTGTTACTGAAGACCATTTTGTAAAAATAAACATTTTTATTTTATATTCAGTGTTGCCCTTATTTGACCATAATATTTCCCTGTAGAGGGCATTTTTGGAAATGCTTTTGGAACCTATTGGGATTTATGTGCTTTGGGAGTCCTAGTTCACGGAAGTATAAAATTTAGTTTCATTTATATTGTATAATACAATGATATACCACCAAAAATGTACTGATTGCATGCATTTTGTTAAATGTTGAAATGCTCGTACCTCTGTTTTAGATCCATCAGAAAGTCACTGCTTTGATGTCTAGGCCTACAAAACTCAGAAACAGGCTCCAACTCAAAACTGAGGCCTTACAACTCTAATACGGCTTAGAAAAGGGCCTGTCTTTAAAATTCTTAAGAATAATCAAGGCCTGCACACCCCAAGAAAGACAAGTTACAAACTCAAAAATGGGTCTGAAGAAGCACAACCTTCTTAATAACAATAAAATTTACTCACAGAGGAATTAAAGAAATAATCCAAAAATAGAAAGTTGCTAACTCAAAAAAGGAACTGAAGAAGCATGAGTTTATTAATAACAATACCATTTATTCACAGAGAATTAAAGAAACTATTCAAATGCATAATTGTTGTCATAAAATAAGACAACCACAAAATCCATATAATAAATCCAAAAGCATGTCCTTTAACAACAGAAACAAGTCTGAACACCAGTGAATCAAAAACTATAATATTCTAAGGAAGTGGAGTTGTCCAATGCTATGGACTCCAGGGGTAGCAGCTTCAGTACAGGAGATGCAAAACACTGGAACAAACTTATCAGTGAAGACCACTCCATGACTGGCCTGACTGTTGACACTCTGGGGGCTAGTGTGGAAAAGAGGATGATGAAAAAGTTGGAGGCCATCATGAATAATTCTGCTCTTCCCCTCCAGGGGATTCTTTCTTGGAGTACTTTTAGCCAAAAGCTCATTCCACCATAGTGCAATAAGATAATCTCCGGGGATCATTTCTGCCTGCTGCTATTGGGTAATTCAATGCTTCCTTTTCGATGTCTTTAGTACAGCTAGTACAAACTTCAGTGTAGTATAGTTATTTTTAGCATAATATACATTGCATTATGTGTTTTAATCTATTGTTTTATATTGTACTTTAGACAGTATCTTTGTATTTTATGTTTTTGCTATGATATGCATTTCATTTTACCTGGGTAATTAATAAAGTATATCTAATCTAATCTAAAAATCCAAAAACCAAAACTCCAAAATTCACAAATAACCACCAAACATCAAGAAGACGAGTGAGTGCCAAAGCAAAAGGCTTGGGTATATTAAGCCTTCAGCATCTCAGTCAGTCCATACAGCTGTAGCTTCTGGGGACCCAGCTCCCTCAGTCTAAACATAAAAAACACAGGAAAATTCATTAAAAGAACTAACATAAAATGAAAAATGATTGTTAACAAATAATTAAAATGCAATACAGAAAAAAAACACAAAACATATTCAATAACATAAAACACAAAATTATTAATAAATAATGAAACAAATGGATAATAAACTAAAGCCATTGATGAAGCAATGGTTGAACCATAACAATAAAATTTATAATTTGACAGATGCCCTACTGTCACACATGTGCGCTTAGGATGCGGTCAACAAGCCCTGAGGGGAGTGAAACATCACAAGATAAAGAGTTGATTTGCGGTACTAATGCCCCTCTCTCTTTTTCATCAGACCAAAAGAAGAAAAGTAACCCAATGAACTTATCTCACACATAAACTTGCTGAAACCGTGGAAGGACAGGGAGATCAATCCCTTCTCAGGCCAGCCTCGCTCCCTTCCCATTAAACATAAACCTCTTAATTTCGGACCAGATTTAACTTGGAGACTGAGACAGGAATTGGAGACTGCCATCCTATTTGTACCAGAAGTGGTAAGTGAGCAACCAGGTCGCACTCCACTGATTGAACATGATATTGTTTGTGACCTGGGAGTTAATGTCAGAGAATGCCTGTATCGACTCCTGGAGGCAAAGAAAACAGAAGTAGAAATGGAAAGCAGACGTATGTTGGAACTGGGTGTGACTGAAGAAAGCTACAGCCCCTGGTCCAGCCCCATTGTTTGGTTCCTAAACCCGAAGGGAAGTGGAAGTTCTGTAATGACTTCCGACGTCTCAATCAGGTATCTAAATTTGATGCTTATCTGATGCTTCAAGTAGATGATCCCCTGGAACAGCTAGGTAAGTACTTTTGATATGACTGAAGGGTACAGGTTAATTCCCTTAACAGCCTCTGCCAAAGAGAAGACTACTTTCAGTACTCCTAGTGGACATTGGCAGTACAGGGTCCTTCCATTTGGGTTGCACAGGGCACCAGCGACTTTCCAACGTCTGGTAGACACACTGTTATGGCCCCACAATTCCTATAGTGCTGCATATAGTGCCGTAGTTATCTATTCCGGTACCTGTAAGGAACATGTATTGCAGATTAAAACTGTCCTCTCAACTCTAGCACAAGCTGGACTTCGTATTAATCCGAAGAAATGTTTTTTTTGGATTAAAGGAGGGCAAATATTTGGGCTATTTAGTGGACGGAAGAACAGTTAAACCACAGTGTTCCAAAGTTGATGCCATTATTAAATGCTCCCATCCGGAGACTAAGATGCAAGTACAAGCTTTCCTGGGTTTAGCAGTTGATGGCCGTAAATCGAGAACCTAACCCTCATGTCACTAGGAGGTTTTTAGACCGTCAACCTTACAGGTTCAAAGTCATTTATCGTAGAGGTTCTTAGCATCCCAACGTGGATGCCCTCTCTCGTATCTACAACCTCTTGTTGCAGGCCGCCCAACCCGATGGGTCTAGGCTGAGGGCAGGGTCATGTCACACACGTGCGCTTAGGAGACAGTCAACAAGCCCTGAGGTAAGTGAAACAGCGTGAGATGAAGGGTTCATTTACAGTACTAACGCCTCTCTTTCTTTTTCATCAGACCAAAAGAAGAAAAGTAACCCAATAAATTTACCTCACACACTTCCAGGTTCACAAGATGGCCACCAAAAATCACTTCCTTTTCCTGTCTCCGACTGATGATGTCACTTCCACCATATCATCACTTCCGGTCTCCTCTTGATGACGTCTCATCTGTCATGCAGTTATGACGTCATCTCCTGCCACATCATTTCCGTCAGCCATTTTATTTTATTTTTTCATTCATTTCTTTACTTTGTCCATTGAACATAATATGGGGATGGTCCCAAACTCTTTTTTCGTTTTGGAAGTCTTTTTATTTACGACACTATCTACTTTTTAGAACCATTAGAATGATCTGCTGTCTAGAAGTTTACCTATGTTATCTAGATGTTGCCAATGACAGTGACAACAATGGGTATGTGGTGTATTCTCTGCAGAAACATTGAATTCAGAATATAAATCTTATACTATTACTTGTATTTAGAGGATGCTCATTTATTTTAAATTTTATTTTGACCACTTTAATGAAGATGTAAAGTAAATTTGGTATATATATATATTAACAATATATTCATCTCATTTTTAATACGCTGCTAATGCCATGGTGATATATAAAATCTTTTACTTTTTTTAGCAAAGTTGAATTATAGTAAACGTACTTGGAGGGCATATATTTTGACTATTTTAGATTGTGTGCCTTTGGATGTGAAAATATCTTTCTTTTTAGACTTACTTGTCTTTCTTTCTCATAGAAAACAGGAAGACAATATGCTGTAAAATGTCCAAGGGGAATACATATTGCTTTTTTTGCTTGAAATTTGAAGAGAAGATGGATGTTTTTTGAAACTGCAGTAAATAACAGATCCAAATCATTGAATGGCCTAACTTCCACAAGAAGAACTGTTCTCAGAAACTCCATCTTCTCTGTAATGTAAGTGAATGATAATTATAAAAGATAGTGGAATCAATATTTCAGGTTTCAACTAAGATAAGTACATTCATTACCAGTATAACCTTGCAGAGATCATTATTATTTTGCTCTTCTAAACTAAAGGTTTTGGCCTGTAATGAATTCTAGATATGTTTGAATTCCCACTTGGATTTCTTTTTTATATCAAAAAATCAACATCCCAAAAAGACTGTTAACATTCATCATGCTTCAACATAAGCACAGTTAGACACAGATAATAGAGAAGAAAAATATGGAGGTAAAGAGCACCTATTCCTTTCAGTGGCTAAAATCTGATGGAATATGTTTCAAATGAGAAAGCAAAAATAAAAAGCAGATGGTCATTAGCTAATAGCTTTTTATTCATAAGACTGGGTATGAAAGTACAGTGAAAAGTTTAATAATGGAAACTATGAAAGCTCAAAGGAGAAAATGTCTTTTTGCTTTTTTACTTTGAGTGTTGAATTAACTTTAACCTGTTAGTAACTATTACTAGTACTTTCTGGAGTGATTCATTCTGAAACTTTACCATGTCTTATGCATCTTTCAATCATCTTAAGCCAAAGCTATTAACACTTATACTATTTATACATAGAATGCTCATACACTGGTCTCATTTGGATCCATTTTACCTTGTGTTTCTCTCTGTTTTCCTCCCTCTTCTACGGAATGACTGTTTCTTCTAGCTGGGTTTGACTATCACAATATATTTTATTTTTTAAAAAGTCATTGGGGTTACTGAATGCAAAATATGATGTAAGCTCCGAGTACTCTGTTTCTTAAACCAACAGCATGTTGCATTTAATGAGTGCTCACAAGCTCTCATGTCTTTGTGCTGCTTAGCCGAATACAATGACGATCATCCAACCCAAACTCAAACACACTCTTCTGAATTCTTGTACCTCTCACCCAAAAACAATAAAGAATGATTTCTTTCATCTAGGTACTCCAACAGCAGTCTTTAGCTATCACATTCTTCTTGAAATTTGTAAAAATAAAATGGTAAATTATTATTTATTTTCAAGAAAATCAGGTGATGCTTCATTTCAGGAGCCACTTTGCCCAGTAATTTGTGCAATTATTAAGACAATTTTCTGTGCCAATCAAATATAATATGTCTAGCTTGTACAATCACTCTTCTGTAGATGATATTGTCATCATTGGTATGGCGAGTCCCAGGGAGGTCATCTCACAGATTTAATATGGTGAAGGAATAGGATGAATGTGCCAAGGATTTATATTTATCCCGGGGGAGGAACTGCTCTGGCCACGCTTGCTCTCCCGATCCTCTCAGTGAAGAGGCGTCCCGGCCGGACAATGACCCCCCACATGTCTGTGACAACGGGTACAAATGAAGTCAGTTTAGCAGGGATGCAGTTTCAAGCATTTTGTTTCCTTTCCCTTACTTTTCTATAGAAAGGTTGACGTTTTTGTATTTGACAATATAAAACATGATTCTGCCACAAAGAAAGATGAGACTGATTGTGCTGAAAAAGGATAGGGAGAAAAAAAGGGTCATCAAAACCTGCGCAAAGCTTGTTTATCAAAAAGCAAAACACATCAATCATCAAGCCTAACGTAAGATCCAAAATTTAAAGTCAAAAATGATTTTAGCACAGGGTCTTAACCAGGAAGTCAATAAACAAAAATGCATTTGCAACAATAGATAGATACAGTAGATCTTTATTTGTCACCAGAGGTTTTTATTCACAAACTTGGATGAGAAGGAAGTCTTAGTGCTGACCTTTATACATAATGATCGAATGTTACCTGAGCTTGGCAGTCAGTGTTTTAGATAACAAAGCCAAAATGAAGATTCCCATAAAAACAATCAAAAATTGCGGGATGAGATAACATATTTTAATGTCTTTAAAGAAGTTTTAAAGAAAACAACTTATAAGAATTAATTTGCCATATTTCAATACCCCAAACTAAAAAAAAAACAAAAACATGAAAAAACTAAATAAACGAATAATGCCACATCATTTTCTCAATTACTGTTAAAAGAAATACAAACCTTGGCATACATTTTTAAATTCTAAGAGTTTCACGTTGCCAGTTCTTGCTCTGAGTCTTGTTTTGCCCCATTAAGAACATTCGCATGATAGATTGAATTTTGCCTGTTTACTGATTTTTGATTCAATCTGGCATTTCCCACCTCAACCACATTTATGCAAAAGTTAATGGCATGTATTTTATGGAGAGACATGTTTGCTAGTAACATGAATTGAACTATTTTGTTATTCATATTTTTAGTTACATCACCTGTGTAAATTGAAATGGCAGTGATCACATCATTGACTCCAGCATGACCCCTCTTTTTAATTTAAGCTAAACAAATAATAGCACCATAATTTAAAATATTTTTTGCAGAGACTTTCACACGTTATGCTAGATCGATGTCTCTCACTGACCACTGTATAATATAATGGGGCAATATTTGCTAACTTTTAGCCTTTAGGAATTTTTCAAGTAAGCAATTACTTCTAAAATGATCTTCTGTATGTGCAAAAATCACTAGCTTTTTAGAACAAAGGTTTTTTTGGACAGTGTTACACTATATAAAATGTGCCCATAAGTATATTCATTTTCCATTAAAAGCATTCTATCTTAACCTAGTAGATTATGTGTACACTAAAGAGTAGTGCTTAAAAAGTGGCATGAATTATCAATGCTGTAGAATTAAATTTGGATGTGGTAGGCTGAGATTTTGTGAGACATTGTGATGTAGTGAACCTGTCATGCATATTTCCCAGAGGCACAGAGCATAATAAAACATTTTAATTTTAATGTAAAGAGCAATGGTGGAGGGTAACATGGTTTAATTGCTTGATTAATGACTTAATTATTGAGCAGTTGTGTGCTTAATCTTTTATTTTCTTAAATCATCCAGTCTTCTCATTAGGGGCTGTCATGAGATAATCAGGTCTTTGAGGTAATAGTGGACGCCTGCTTCCTGTCTAGAGTATTAACAATGCTAAAGCATTTAAAACACGGGCTTTGCATCCATCTCACTCTTAAGCCATTTATCTATGAATGCTTCCAAGAACATATTTTACATTAATACCACATTTTCTAAAAATGAAGATTAACTTGGCAGCTCAAGTGTTTGAAAATGAATTTGGACCATAAGTATATAGCAGGGTGTATATGGAATCACATTCATATATGATATATTGGTAAAATCTGTTGATGTTTGGACAAAAAGAGAGAAACAAATTAGAACATGAGTTCTTTAACACCCACAAAATTAGATCAAAGACGCACTATTCTGACTTGAATTTGAACCACCTAAAAATGATAACTGTCATTTTACACTTTTTGGATTTTTTTGCTGCTGACAAGTTATGAAAGAGACACGTAACATGTTCTGCTGCAGCATACAACAATTACCAACTTTTGGCTTTTTTCCTAAATATAAGAAACAAAAAAGATAACGGTACAAACATTGTGAAAGAAGCAAATGGTAATATTTCATTATACATTGATGCATTTAGTCATCATAGCAAAGCTCCCTACTATACTGAAGTGAGAAACTACAAAACAATAGGGACTGTAACCTGCTAAATTAATTGTGACTATTGAATCTTTAACATGTTAAATGTAACCTGCACTTGGGAGACAGTGTAAGGGTTCTGGTGAGGGTAGTTACCCGCTAAACCAGGGGTCTGTGCTGTACTGTAATGCCTTCTCTGTTCCTCCCTTGGCAGAAGGGAAGACTGACAGCCAATCCTCTGCTGATGTCACTTCCATTGTCTGCCCTTCTAAACATGCCCCTTCCTTCCTAGAACCCACATGACCATAAACTCAGCCATATTAACTCACTTCTGTATTGGACTTGCATCTGAAAAGACGTTACAATCGTCTTTGTAGAAAGATCATTAATTTTTCTTTGTTTCTATTATATGGAGTCACGGATGCGCTCCAAATCTTTTTCAGTGTTTATTTGCCTTTTTTACATACCTTAATCAGGTGTTTCTACTGCCCACGAGCAGTGAAGTTCACTAGGGTGGAAACCCAGCACTTGGGAATTGGCCATGGGTCCAGACTTCAGGC
Organism: Polypterus senegalus; assembly: GCF_016835505.1. Taxonomy (NCBI): domain Eukaryota; kingdom Metazoa; phylum Chordata; class Cladistia; order Polypteriformes; family Polypteridae; genus Polypterus; species Polypterus senegalus. Next base: position 67,762,987 of record NC_053167.1, read on the forward strand.
AGTCATTGACTACAAAGGATTTTCAAACAAATATTGAAAATGATCGCTATATTTATGCTTATGTTAGTTTGTCCAAATACTTTTGAGTCCCTGAAAACAGAGGGACAATGTACTGTATAAAAAAGTATGTCTAAGTTGCTCATACATTATTTTTGTTAAACCCCTTGAATTAAAGTTGAAAGTCAACACTTCAATCACATAATGATTGCTTTGTTTCAAATCCATTGTGGTGGTGTACATAGCCAAAATTATGAAAATTGTGTCACTGTCCAAATACTTATGGACCTCAGTGTAAGTAGGGGTTTGGAGTCGGGCCAGTGATTCTGGGCTGTTCTAATAGATCAGGATCAAAGTTTTCATTCTGCATTCACACCTTGATTTTGCAGTACAATGCAACATGTATCCACTTATAAATTAGAAAGAATATTGGCTTCTGTAAAATAACTATAATCAGTGTGTCTTTCTTTTAATTGTTTTCATTTAATTTCATTCATAGTAAATATTGTCTGCCCAGTGAAAGCAGTTCACAAATCAGAAATGCATAACTGAGTAATACTCATTTTTCTGTGATTGTCAAAAAGCATGCAGTGCCTGATGAATACCTAAACCAGCAATGCTACAAATGATTAATAAAAAGAGGTGGTAGTGAGTGTTATTAAATAAGAAAGAATTTTTTGTATGAGTTCAGTAATTTTTTTTTGTTAAAAAAATGAAGATAATGTGTTTCCATACTAATACATATTGGTTTACTGGAGTAACAATGGATTAGCATTATGTGTAACAGTTTTGATTTTGAGTGTTTAACAGATATTATCTGATGTTACAGTCCCAGCTGACACATAGTTGTGGATTGTTTATTTCCGCCTTATAGGCCTCATGGTGTTGAAGGCTGCTAATGTTAGCTGACATATGAAGTGATTTGAGTGTTGTTGCATTAGAACATTAGAACACTCTAGACGAGAGCAGGCCATTCAGCCCAACAAAGCTCGCCAGTCCTATCCACTTCTTTCCTCCAAGAAAACATCAAGTTGAGTATCATCTGCAAACTTGACCAGCTTGTTACTTATATTCCTATCTAAATCATTTATATATATTTAAAACTAGAAAAATACCTGTGCTTCGCTGCGGCAAAGTACTGCCTTAAAATTTTTATTAAGAAGAAAATTAAACCTTTTCAAACTGAGGGAAAATATACCAATAATTATTTGTTAAGGATCTCTTTGTATACCACATTGTGAGTTTGGCCCTCCGGTTGTAATATGACCAAGCTGTGCGCTGAGCTTACTCTTGAGCATGCAACGTACACTTGGCCATGTGAACAGTAATCTTGTTTCAAATCTCACAGCTTGGCTTGCTGTTGTCATAATCGATTTGAATTTCATGGTTTGTTTCAATTACGACAGTATTTGTAGGACTTGTGTTGAAGAGACATTCGGCATCTGTCAAGTGTTGTAAGTATACAACTTGTTTCATCGATAACTTCACATCCAGCTTTTGAGAGTTTAAACATTCATAAACATCAAAGTGTCCACTACTGAAATCGTCACCTGTCAATCTAAGATGTTTAAGAGGCATTGGCGGTTGTCGAAAAGTGTAAAATATTTGGCCATTTCGGTACACTTGAAAACGACAACCGAACAATTCAGCGGCAGCCATCAACTCACATGCAGATGCATAGGTGAAGGGCTTAAGCATTTCACTCTTATAGTGCTCCTGTGTAGTATAATTATCTCCTGTACCGTCATCAGTCCATACCTTGAACCTGTCCCAGTCATTCAATACATAAGATACAATGTTCCTCCGGATATCAAGAGTGAGCCTGATATGGCCGTGCAATATGTAACAAAGAGAATGGAAAAGGTAGGTGCCATCTCCGGGCATGGAAACCACTGGGTAAGTGACAGTTCTTTGATCGATGGTGATATACCTCGATAGACATGTTAATGGGGGTACGGTTGGAATGATAAAGGAAATGGGTACCTGAACAATGTAAAGTAAGTCTAAAATACCTACACAATAACTATAATCGTAATAAATGAACAATAAAACAGAGGAGAAGCAGTGGATTAAATAAAAAGGCTTTAGTTATCAGCAGAGAGACGTGAATCCCGTGGCGAAGAAAGGAAGGGAATGTAGAGACCGGAGAGATGGACGGCCTTATATAGTCAGGCAGCCAACAACGTGGGAGGCGTTGGGATGGGGGACCCAACGCCGCCTCACACGGTGACCGAGCTGCAGGCTATGGACGTATATATGTATGTAAGTAGGATTCAGTTAGCGTTGAGAACCCGCGTACCAAATTTCTTGAAGATGGGCCAATAAGTAACAAAGACCGTTGAAAAGTTCAATATGGCGGCCGACAGTGGCATCATACCACCGAAATAAGTACCAAATTTCAGCCTTCCACCTACATGGGAAGTTGGAGAATTAATGACGTTGGAAAGTTCAATATGGCGGCTGACAGTGGCGTCATACCACTGAAATAAGTACGTACATTGGTTTCGGTTAACGCAGGGAAGCCGCCTACCAAATTTCATGAAGATGGGGCCATGAATAAGAAAGTTCAACATGGTGGACGTTGTTGACCATTATGACCGTTACACGTAGAATTTCGAAATGAAACCTGCTTAACTTTTGTAAGTAAGCTGTAAGGAATGAGCCTGCCAAATTTCACCCTTCTACCTATACGGGAAGTTGGAGAATTAGTGACGTTGGAAAGTTCAATATGGCGGTCAACATTGGCGTCATACCACCGAAATAAGTACGTACATCGGTTTTGGTTAGTGCAGGGAAGCCACCTACCAAATTTCGTGAAGATGGGGTCAGCCTTCTACCTACACAGGAAGTTGGAAAATTAGTGACGTTGGAAATTTCAATATGGCAGCCGACAGTGGTGTCATACCATTGAAATAAGTACATACATCAGTTTCGGTTAGCGCAGGGAAGCCACCTACCAAATTTCGTGAAGATGGGGCCATAAATAAGAAAGTTCAACATGGCGGACGTTGTCAACCGTTATCGACTGTTATGACCGTTATGTGTAGAATTTCGAAATGAAACCTGCTTAACTTTTGTAAGTAACCTGTAAGGAATAAGCCTGCCAAATTTCAGCCTTCTACCTACATGGGAAGTTGGAGAATTAGTGATGAGTGAGTGAGTCAGTGAGGGCTTTGCCTTTTATTAGTATAGATAGCAGCGGCCCTAGCACTGACCCCTGTGGAACACCACTCTTAACATCGGCCAGTACTGATGAGGTTCCTCGCACCATCACCCTCTGCTTCCTGTGTCTGAGCCAATTCTGCACCAATCTAAAAACATTACCCTGAACTCCCACCTCTTTTAACTTGATTCCCAACCTCTCATGTGGCACCTTATCAAATGCTTTCTGAAAGTCCAGATAAATAATATCATGAGCTCCACTTTGATTGTATGCTTTTGTTGCAACCTCATAGAATTCCAACATTTTAGTAAAACACGACCTCTCTCTTCTGAACTCATGCTGACTGTTCAGAATAACCCCTGTCCTTGCCATGTGTTGCTCAATCTTATCCTTAATAATTCATTCCATTAATTTTCCTCTGATGCATGTTAAGCTTACTAGCCTATAGTTGCTTGGATCTGCCCTGTCACCTTTTTATATAATGGGATGATATTTGCCATTTTCCAGTCCTTCGGAATCTCTCCAGTGCTCAGTGACTTCCTAAAAAAAATTCCATTGAGGACACATTTGTAAATTTAACCAACACACGGGTGGCTCTCTCTTGCTTACTAGTTACTTATTGGCAGAATTGTGGAAAATCACCATGCAAGCAACTTAAGACATACAAAAAACAGCAATTAGCTCAGATTAACTTGAACTGATAGTTAATTTTATTAATAGCTAACATTACTGATTTAGTTAATGCCTGGAACTAGGGAATGGGGGGGCAGGGAGTTTAGGACAGGCCAGATTTAGATCTATACATGGAAGAACAAACAATGGTGTAGAAATAAAAATGCATAGTAATGTAAATTTTAAGCAAACACGTAAAGGTAGAAGGATTAACACATTAAAAATAGCTTGCCTTAATGCTAGAAGTATCAAAAATAAGGTAAGTGAGTTGGAGTTGTATGTAGCAGAGCATAATTATGATATTATAGCAATAACGGAAACCTGGCTAAATAACAAAGATGGGGATGAGTGTAACATAGAGGAAGGATATTCTTTAGGAAGGATAGACAGAACAGAAAACGAGGTGGGGTTGCTGTTTATGCCAAACAGGGTTTAAATGTAAGTCATCTTCAGTTGGATGATGAGCCCCATCTTAGTGAGGACATGTAGCTTCGCCTGGAAAATATTAGGGAAAAAGGTCTTATTTTAGGAGTGTGTTATAGACCACCCAATTCAGACAGTAATTTCAACACACATCTTTTTAGTAATATCAAAAAGGCAAGTTTACAGGGGGATATTATAGTCATGGGGACTTTAATTATCCAAATATTAACTGGGATAACCTTACAGATGGAGGAGCACAAGAGCAGGAGTTTTTAGAAGTAATCAGCGACTGTTTTTTAACACAGCATGTTAAAGCACCAACAAGGGGTGAAGCCTGTCTGGATTTAGTATTCTGTAATAATCAGGATAGAATTGAGGGTGTAGAGGTGATTGAACCACTAGGGTCAAGTGACCATAATGTAATACAATTCTCAGTATTTTGTAAGAGTACAGATGCAAAGACTAAAATTGTTAAGTTGAACTTTGGTAGGGCTAATTTTGAGCAGATGCGACAAAGTCTAAGTAGGATAGACTGGGATAAGCTTTTAAATGTGGAGACAGTCGAGGAGCAGTGGAACAGGTTTAAAAATGTTTTACATGTAATGCAGGACAGATACATACCTAAATTTGGAAGTAATAGGAAACTAAAAAAAACTCCACGATGGATTAATAAAGATTTAAAAAAGAAGTTGCAAAGGAAAAAACTGCTGTATAAGGCATATAAGACTAATGACTGCAAAGAGAACCGTAGTGCGTATGAGAAAATGAGGGCAACCATTAAGAAGGATATCAGAGAGGCTAAAAGACAGTTGGAGAGGAATATAGCAGATAAGGCGAAAGAAAACCCCAAGAGATTCTTTCAGTATTTTAGTAGTAAAAGAACAGTTAAGGAGGAGGTCAAGTTCATCAGGAATAGTAAAGGGAATTAAAAGATACAGACAATGAAATAGCAGATGCCCTAAACTTACATTTTTCTGAGGTGTTTACAAGTGAGCAAGTGGATAACCTCCCAGAGGTAAACACGACTACTAAGGAGGTACTGAGGGATTTGGAAATTGTAGAGGGAGAAGTGCTGCTCAGATTAAATAAGATGAAATCAAACAAATCACCAGGCCCAGATAATATTTATCCTCGTGTTCTTAAGGAGGCTAGTGAGTACATATATAAACCCTTGACACATATTTTTAGGAAGTCACTGTGCACTGGAGAGATTCCAAAGGACTGGAAAATGGCAAATATCATCCCATTATATAAAAAGGGTGACAGGGCAGATCCAAGCAACTATAGGCCAGTAAGCTTAACAAGCATCACAGGAAAATTAATGGAAGGAATTATTAAGGATAAGATTGAGCAACACATGGCAAGGACAGGAGTTATTCTGAACAGTCAGCATGGGTTCAGAAGAGGGAGGTCGTGTTTTACTAACATGTTGGAATTCTATGAGGAGGCAACAAAAGGATACGATCAAAGTGGAGCTTATGATATTATTTATCTGGACTTTCAGAAAGCATTTGATAAGGTGCCACATGAGAGGTTGGGCATCAAGTTAAAAGAAGTGGGAGTTCAGGGTGATGTTTTTAGATGGGTGCAGAATTGGCTCAGACACAGGAAGCAGAGGGTGATGGTGCGAGGAACCTCATCAGAACTGCCGATGTTAAGAGTGGTGTTCCACAGGGGTCAGTGCTAGGGCCGCTGCTATTTTTAATATATATAAATGATTTAGATAGGAATATAAGTAATAAGCTGGTTAAGTTTGCAGATGATACCAAGATAGGTGGATTAGCAGATAATTTGGAATCCGTTATATCATTACAGAAGGACTTGGATAGCATACAGGCTTGGGCAGATTTGTGGCAGATGAAATTTAATGTCAGTAAATGTAAAGTATTACACATAGGAAGTAAAAATATTAGGTTTGAATACACAATGGGCGGTCGGAAAATCGAGAGTACACCTTATGAGAAGGATTTAGGAGTCATAGTGGACTCCAAGCTATCAACTTCCCAACAGTGTTCAGAAGCCATTAAGAAGGCTAACAGAATGTTAGGTTATATAGCACGATCTGTGGAGTACAAGTCCAAGGAGGTTATGCTCAACCTTTATAATGCACTGGTGAGGCCTCATCTTGAGTACTGTGTGCAGTTTTGGTCTCCAGGCTACAAAAAGGACATAGCAGCACTAGAAAAGGTCCAGAGAAGAGCAACTAGGCTGATTCCAGGTCTACAGGGGTTGAATTATGAGGAAAGATTAAAAGAGCTGAGCCTTTACAGTTTAAGCAAAAGAAGATTAAGAGGTGACATGATTGAAGTGTTTAAAATTATGAAGGGAATTAGTACAGTGGATCGAGACTTGTATTTTAAAATGAGCTCATCAAGAACACAGGGACACAGTTGGAAACTTGTTAAGGGTAAATTTCGCACAAACATTAGGAAGTTTTTCTTTACACAAAGAACGATAGACACTTGGAATAAGCTACCAAGTAGTGTGGTAGACAGTAAGACGTTAGGGACTTTCAAAACTCGACTTGATGTTTTCTTGGAGGAAACAAGTGGATAGGACTGGCAAGCTTTGTTGGGCTGAATGGCCTGTTCTCGTTTAGATTGTTCTAATGTTCTAATATGGAAGGACAAAATTAAGTTAGAAAAATTCAGAAGTGTTGGTGATATAGTCATATGTTAATTTTTAAAAATATCTAAATATTCAGCTTCATCTTATCCCTGTAGTTAATTCATTAAGTAAATTTACTAAGCACATTCAGTAATACTGTTGTTGGTTTTTATTTTATTATTAGTAGTAATACTTCATATATTAGTATTAGCAGTAGTAGATGTTTTAATTTATATTATTGTCTTTATTATTTGTGGTTGTAGTAGCATTTTTTTATTATTAGTAGTATTAGTAATGGTAGTAGTAGAATTAAAATTGTTTTTCTTGTTTTGTCACACGTCACAAGTCACATCACAAGTGATACTGTTATATAAGGTAACAAAGAGCAACAGCACATTGATGCTCTGGACAATTATTAGTATTTGTATTTGTATTATTACTAGTTAGGCCTTCAATTCTAAAGAAAACAAACCAATTGGTATATCATTGCTATTAAATACCACTGAAGTCCAAATCTGTGGGTTGCCTTCTAAATCGCACCAATCCTCCCAGTTACAGTTGCATCTGCTGAGCAGAGCTTTCCAAAATTTAAGTTCATCAAGACAAACTTGAGGTCTTCCAAGGCACAATAATGTATAAGAAGCTTGGCTACTATCAGCTTCAACTCAGACTCAGACCTTGCACAGAAGCTGTCATGTGATGACCTAATAGATGATTTTGCCTTTAGAAAATGTAGATGTGTGCTGTTATGATATATAAAAAAGAGACTGATAAAAACCCAAAACTTTCACTTTCAATTTTTGATTATTAAAAAAAAAGTACTTTTATGTGACACTAAAAAGTTATAGTTAAGTTTGTGATGTGTGCTTCTTTATTTATTTGTTTTTTACTCATAGTTTAGCTATTATAAGAAATACTAAGGAAATGGATTCAGGAAGGGGAGTGGGTCCACTCAAGAAGATTCCGCTAAGGGCCCTAGTTGGGCTGTGGGTGATACTATATATATGTAAAATGTAAAAGAAAAGAAAATATTTTGAGTTTAGTGGAGTTTTCCAGCAGTAAGAAATTTGCTTTCTTGAATACAAATATTAATTAGTCACGGAAAGTAAAACCTCAATGTCTTAAAATAGACGCTAGAAAAAAATTATGCTTTTTTCTTTTTGAAAAAATAGGCAAGGTGGTTTTCAATTAATTTAAGGAACAAGAGAAAAAGGAATACTGCAATGCCTGGAGGTAAAGCACTAAGGAAACTCTCACAATTCTTTAACCCAAAAACATAAGTGTGTGCAGCTAACAGTGGCTTCTGGGAATAAAGCACATAAAAGCTTAGGCATGAGAGACACAAGAGGGTAAGTGAATGGTACACAGAGGTTACAATGGTGCTTTCAGCATCTAAGAAATCTGGCATTTGGGAGACTGATGCTTAATGGAAAAAGAGTAAGACATTCTAACAAAGGATCTTCGACAGCTTGTGTGAGTGATGAGGCTTTGAATTTACCTGTGTGGCTTTGTGTCTGACCTATCTTCCCTTGGAGCTTTGCATCTCTCCCCACACAGCCACATTGCCATTAAAAGTGTTGATTGCACTTGACCTCACCATTCCCCTGATTATGAATGTTCAAGAATTTCAATGTTTTAATATTTCAGTTTACTATGTTACTCAACCTCTGTTTATTATGATCTCACAATTAGCCTAGATTCTGATAGGCAATATACACATTTACAAATTGACAGTTTATACTACACTTACATGACCTCTGGAAACCATAGCCTATTTTTCACAGGCTTAAAGCCCGGTTTGTCCGTTGCACTGGCTCATCTACTTCTCAGTTACCCAAGTACCATTAATGATGCTCTCCTTTCTTACCCCTCTCTATTTCTCTCTCTTGACCATGGTTTTCTTTTATTTACCAATGAGGCCTGTGCAACAACTTCTCCTTCCAGCTTTGACTCTAGCTCTGGTCTGAGGTGCATCAAAATGTTTCTCACATGGACAGTACCAAGTTTATAAGAGGTACTGTTCAGATTATATGCCTTTTGCCTCTAGTCTGATGTCTTGTCAAGCTGAGCAAGAGTGCAGTGTATGCTGGGGGAAACTGGAACACAAAGTAGTAATTTAGATTTTTTAAAAATAATTTTCACTTACATAACTTTGCATCTCAGAGAAGTAACCTTGAGCTTTTGATAACAATGTCTGAAACACCCCAGCAAGAAAAGAAGCTACCTAGGAATGGAAGGGTCATCAGTATCTTATTACTACTACTTGGGCTGATTGTTTGTAGCACTATATAGTTGCTGTTAATGGTTTTGATGCAAAGTAATATAATTTTTAAATAAAAGCTTAACAGTTAATACTTTTCTGATTATTGCTAGCAAAGCTAAGAAGCTAGATTGTCCATTAAGGGCACAAGTGGACACTTTTGTACAGCCCTCTATTGGTGGTTGAAGTAAAGTTTTGTTAGTAAAGACAATCCCAGTCAAGAAACAGTCCATCACAGAGGTTCCTAGGGTTGAATGTGTGGTGTACAATACAGATAACGATACAGGTAAAATGTTGCAAATATAGCTGGTTTTGACATTTCTTCCTATTACCCCATTTAGTAAAAAACCTAGCAGATTAGTTGGTACTTTTGTGCTAGGTGATCTGATAAGATAAAACACCATGCCCATCCACAGAATCAGTTTCAGAGATGGATGCGGTCCATTTTGGTTACATGTACAACAGAGTGGGCAAAACACAATTCCACTCTTCCAGTCAAGAACTGTCTACTTGTTTTTAGGGATGGTCTCTAGCTAGTCCTCTTGCTTCATATTGTAAGATGGTGTTTGTTACACCAGCTAGGGACCCTTTGCTGTTACCTCTCAGACATAGCAACTTGGACTTTCTATTCATTAAGCTTTCTAATTCTGGCAGTTTACTGGGTTGCATATGTGTTAGCGTTCTTGGAGGATATTCCATGACTCCTCCTAAGACTTCTGTCCCTCTTTTCCTCTCTATCACTTTTGTGCTGTTGTGCCAGTGGAGGTTTCACTTCCAGGGATATTTTATCTCTTGTCTGGTAACTTTTTGTGGAGTTCCTCTCTCATTTTATTACTTTGTTGACCATGCCATTGCCAGCTAGTCATTCCATCAAAGTATGCTCACCAATGTGGTGATAATCAAAAACTGGAAATTATTACACTGATTTTTGAAGATTGAAGTGAAAATGAACTATACCTAACTGAATAAAATGGTTGATTATGTGGAATTTCATTTTAAAGTGTATTATGATCTGTGTGAAAAGAGAAAAAAGAAGTTGCAGTAAGAATAGTGGATTAAAGTCACATAGTAAGAAAAGTTGCTCCAACAGTGTTGTTACAACTAGTGGATAAACACTATGACTCATATAAAGTGGTTCTTCTTAGAAAATTCGTTCCAGATCCATTATGCAGCGTCTATGGCATTGTCATATCAATGTTGGTAGAGATAAGTAAAACTATGCTGGATAAAGAGGGAAAATAAAAATAATAAAACTGTTGAAGGTCAGTGTAAATATTGTACTTGAGAGAGAGTGGGCATAATGCAGCATATGAACAATGAAGAAAAAAAAGAAGTACATACATAGGATAAAGTATGTTTTGAATATACACTATTGCACAGCAGAAAAGTGTGCTGGGTACTTTGCAAATGGGTCAGGTTGGAGAAATGAAGGGTAAGAGTGGATTGAGGGCCCTGTGTATTCGCCTTCTGTTTGATGATTAATGTCATTGCTGAGAAGGTTATTGGCCTGACTAAAGATAAGATTGATAGTTTTGATTTTGCTCGACCAAAGGATATATTTTTTTTACTAAATAAAGTTTTGCTATTGATGTTGTAAGATATACTGAAAGAAAATATGAAACAGGTTCAATAATTGCAAGGACTGCTGTGAGATATTTTAATATGGCTTCAGACATTGCTAATCAATTGTGAAAATACCTTTTTTCATTTAACTATTCAGTCTAAAAATACCCTGATACTTTGGAAGTGAGATATATAATTGTTAATGTTTAAGAAATAAAATATATATTTTTTTCTAATAAGCACTCATTGGTGAAAGAAACACATTCTCATGAAAAATGGTTAGAATGTAATTTATTTATCTCTTTTGTAAATGATTTATTATTGATATATAAAAAAAGGGTGGTGGTAAATATATTGATTATCCAAAGCAAAAAGGCAAGTCCAATCAATCTTGGAACAATACTTCAGGCACTCAGATATCTCTTGGATTAAAGGTGAGTCCAAGGGACAATCACAGAGCAAGCAATTAGCAATACACAGAATATGTACGGTAGAAACCAAAAAGCAAAATATTAAACACTCTTCAAAGGTCTTTTCCTAAAGTCCTAGCTGGAAACCTACACTAAAAATCTTTGCTTTATAAGCACATTTAGCCTGTGCTATGCTAGGTATTTCCTTTGCCCTTTGTTCTGATAGACTGTAAGGTAGATATGGCATTTTCAGATTCTACCACTAAAAACCTGTTTAAACTAAAACTTTATTACAGTAACTAAAATCTTACTAACACTAAATAACAAATTACTTCCCATTTTAGTCTTTTTTGCCCTACTCAGTATTTAGAACAAACAATTATGATATGCATCACCATTCCTGGTAACTTTTAAAACTCACAAATCCCATCATTATGTTTCCACATAAGAACCAAAGTTGAATTTAAGGCCAGTATCTGCAAAACTTGAACCTGACCCCTACATTCTAGATGCTTCCCTAGAACTGATTTGCATAATCTATAATATTAACTACCTTAATTTCATAGCCCCTAACATTTTTAAACCCTCCTACATGTAAAATAGACTTCACTCCCATATCTGCAAACCATCTACAATATTGTTTTATCTTGGTAGAGTAATATATATATTGCTCTACTTTCCCCTATTGTATTATTAATATATAGCCTTAGAATGCCTAATCTCACAGATTTACCACTGTTTATAAGGTATTATTGTATATAACTTATCCCCACCTTCCCTTCTATATCTATAACCTCAGGCAATTAGATGTAGTAAAAAGACAAGCAGGAGTTAAGTTACACATAAAATAATGTATTATTGATAATATTCATAAATAATATCAAGATGCAAAGTATATTTGAATATTGGCAACCATACAACCTGATTACATGGTGATGTGTAGTTCAGGTGGCACACAGACTTGTAGTTACTTAAAATGTCTCTAGTTAAGGCATCATTGGTGCTCAGCTTTCTTCAGAACAGGCCTCAAGCCTGTTCAATATGGCTGAAGCTGTGCTCTTCATTGTGTTGTCTTCAGTTCATGGTGTGATGGTCTTCTTCATCAGATCAGTAAGAGAAAGATTGTGAGGTTAAGCACGTACATTTATAGATGTTCTGTCCAACCCCTAGAGCCAATAGCCAATTCCAAACAGTCATACTTCAGACCAATGGGGGAAATAGAACATCTTAACACCTGCCCCCAAACCATATGTTAAACATCCTGGCTTCCTTGCGGGGGGTTGAAAGACTTTAGCAGAGAAACACTCGCCAAACTGGTTTAAGACACATCTCTCAAATCCTGTCGTAAAATTACAATGAGACTTAGTCGTAAGGGGGTTTAGGGGGGCAAATACGAATGCCTCTCACCAAAGTAACACTAAATTACATTGCTTTGCCAATAAATTATAAATAAAGACATACAAAACATTTATCAAGTTAAATTCAAAATCTTACATCACAACAAGTATCCACATCCAGATTTTTAAAAAATTTTTTAGTCACACTTTAAGCCACACTAAGCCTTTTCATTACCCAAAACCTAGCATGAGCAAGCACCCACAAATTCTGACCATTATATCCCTCTGTTTCAAGCTATACTACATAGCATTGGTATCCAGTAGCTAATCACACAGAAAAGATTCAGAGATCTTCTGAGTCAGAATACCAAAACAAAATCTGAAAAAATTTCAACTCTATCTGACTTAAGCTGTTCCACCCACTGCAAGCAAATAATTAATGCAGTCATGTCTGCTGTATACATCATTCAGTCTGTTCCCCAATCTTATACTAAAAACAGTGTTACCTGAAAACAAGAATAATATTTGTGCTGTATATATATTTACTTCTCTATTCATACTTCCACTACTATTATAGTCTGTACCACTTCTCAACAAATCAAAATTTGTTTCAGACATTGGAACCTTTCAGGGCAGATTACTTCATCAAGTCACTGTTGAGCTATAATTCACATCCCTAATATTCTTTTCCTGGACATGTTTATTTCCTGTCCAAAGCTATTTTTCACAGAATTTTGATATTCCCAGCAATTGTTTTTTAACTGATCCAGTTAAATATTCTGCCACAAAGCCTTGCAGATATATCCAGCATGTTAGGAACAATTTTTCATATCTTAACTTCAGTGGCATCTCTTCCATCTTGATCTCCAAAACATTAATATGAGTAGTGCAAATTGCTACTCAACAGTTTCTTAGAGCAGTAGCCCATACTTTATTTAAAACTATTTTAAGTGCTTACCCATATATCATACGCCCAAAATCTACATTTAATCGGGTTAAGATTTGATATATTGTCAACAATGCCCACCTAGAGGCTCCCCAGAAGTAATCAGCAACAGAATGCATAAAATTAATAAGTCACATTTATCCACTAAATATTTTACATTAATTATTCAAGTCAATTGCGCATCATCTCATGAACCCAAATATTTAAAAATGGTAATATTATTTTCATAAGCAGATTTTACCCAAAGATCCATTATGCAGCTACTCCTGGTAAGTAAAACAAAATACTTTTAGAAGAAACGAAAACTTAAAGTCCCAATGAAATGACCATTCTTATCTATTTATTTCCACCACCAATAATAATCATTTAAAAACCTATGCCCCTTCAATTCCTTTTATTTACCGTCAGATTTTACAGTGGCAAATGAATGACATCACATGTCACGTGACTAGCAATGGGTCCTAGTTCTGTAAACAATATGGAAAACAAAGCATAGAACAGCTGTGTCCATTGAACACAATGGTGATGTAAAGTATCACAAAACTAATGATACAAATAATCAATATTAAATAAAATACCACAAATTAAAGAACAAAAATAACAATACATATGGATTTGCTAATAGTTGAAGTTTCTGAATGTTGTGAGATTACATGTTTAATCCAGGTATATCCTGTTAAATTCTTAATTGCAGTTCAAAAATGTGCCAACTTCAGTCGTTTAAAGGTAATTTCTTATTTTGAATGTTGAAAATCTAAGAGTTTTTTTGTGATATAAATATAACTAACGTAAACATTATTTAATTTACTTTTTTGTGTATTGGAATTTCAATACGGGCAACAGTTTGTGAAGAACCATTTATTCAATTAAAACTATGTTTTTCGAATATGTTTCATATCAGTTTAATTGAACACAAGCACCTAATTTGAATTTCAGAAAGACTGGCAGGCGTTTCATTCTGTTTGTAAATGACATTATTGACAGTTTTCATGAAGATATTAAGCAAGCTTCATTAACAGTTCATTTTAGAGAAATTTGTTTAGTGAAGTTGGGAAAAAAATATTGGTAGAGATCTCTGGAACTATGAAAATTATATATATAAATGCACAAAGCACCCTCTTCTTCACAATACTCATATACTAAATCACCAATACTCAACAATACAATCCTCCATTCCCAGTTGCGTTGCCACCCTTCCGCCCAGCTCAGCTCAACAGTCCTTTTATAGTCTGTGACCCGAAAGTGCTTCTGAACCCCTCTCCATGTGATTTCTTAGCACTTCAGATCAAAAGTCTTCTTTTCTTCAACCCAGAAGCATGTCATTTCCTCTGTCCATGTGACTAGGACGCACTTCCGGGTTGTAGGCGAAACCCTCGTTGCTCCTCCCTGCAGTGCCTTCTAGTGGCCCCCATGGTATCCAGCAGGACTGTGGATAAAAACTCCATTGTCCATAATTCCCTGCTGGCATTCGGGGCACCTCCATGCTGCAGGGAGGGCTACATCTGGCGGCCTGGGGGTATTGGCCAGGATGAATGGCCGGCCATAGTCCACAATATATATATACAGAGAGAGAGAGAGTCACACACATGCGCTTAGGAGGCAATCAACAGGCCCAGAGGTGAGTGAATGGTTACAAGATGGGGGGGTTGTATGATGGTGTTAATGCCTCTCTTTCTGACCCTGCAGAACTAAATAAGAGAAATAATTGAATACCAGAAACAATGAACTCCACAGACTACGGTTCATCATACACTTCACCATCCATAACAACACTTCCGGCTCCTGTTGATGACATCACTTCTGGTCCCGCCATGATGACGTCACTTCCGGCCCCGCCATGATGACATCACTTCCGGCTTTCATGACTTCCTATAGCCATTTTGAGTACATTTTTGTATAAAAGGCGACAGAAGCAACAACAATTTGTTGAATGTCTGATAAAATATTACATTTATCATCTTGACCTGGAAAAATCAATATAAGGGGCCAATCCCCAAACCTTTATATTTGTTTTGGTGATTTCTTTTCATCACCATATATATATACAGTATATACAGTAATCCCTCGCTATATCGCGCTTCGACTTTTGCGGCTTCACTCTATCGCGGATTTTAAATGTAAGCATATCTGAATATATATCATGGATTTTTCACTGGTTCACAGAATTCTGTGGACAATGGGTCTTTAAATTTATGGTACATGCTTCCTCAGTTTGTTTGCCCAGTTGATTTCATACAAGGGACGCTATTGCCGGATGGCTTAGAAACTACCCAATCAGAGCATGTATTACATATTAACTAAAACTCCTCAATGATATAAGATATGCTTCCCGCGCGGTGCTTGATTGTTTGCTTTTCTCTCTCTCTCACCCTCTCTGACATTCTCTGCGCCTGACGGAGGGGGTGTGAGTAGAGGCTGTTTGCCTAGAGGATATGAACGCTTCTCTACAAAATGCCGCTTTATCACGGTACTTTGGCATACTTAAAAGCCCAAAAGCACGTATTGATTTTTTGATTGTTTGCTTTTCTGTCGCGCGGTCTCTCTCTGACATTCTCTGCTCCTAACACGCATTCTTTGAAGAGGAAGAGATGTTTGCATTCTTTTAATTGTGAGAAAGAACTGTCTTCTCTGTCTTGTCATGGAGCACAGTTTAAACTTTTGACTAAAGGGTGTTATTTCATGTCTAGAGGGCTCTAACAATGTTAACAGTGTGGGAGAGTTTATAAGGGCTTAAAATATATAAAAATAACCATACAAACATATGGTTTCTACTTCGCGGATTTTCAACTATCGTGGGGGGTTCTGGAACGCAACCCCCGCGATCGAGGACGGATTACTGTGTATATATATATATAGTCACGGGTGGCTGGGTGCCATACCCAGTCGGGATGCCTATATAGTGCCTAAGCTAGGAGAAGATAGCCACCCAGGTTGCAATGGGGGTCACGGGAACCGAGCTGGAAGCTCAACCCTATAGGGGCCTGTGGCCACCGCCAGTGGGGCGGGTTCTGGTTCCTGAAGCCCTGGAAGTGCTGGCAGAAGGTAGTCCAGGGTCACCTGGAGTGCTTCTAGTTGCTCAGCTGGCACATTCGCCACACCAGGAAGTGCCGGCGGAAGTTCATCAAGGGGCACCTGGAGCATATCCAGGACAGCATAAAAGGGGTGTGGACGCTGAAGTCGAAAAACAATGGGAGACAAAAACACCAATCTATAATAATAAAAGGCAAAGCCCTCACTGACTGACTCACTCACTGACTCATCACTAATTCTCCAACTTCCCATGCAGGTAGAAGGCTGAAATTTGGCAGGCTTATTCCTTACAGCTTACTTACAAAAGTTAAGCAGGTTTCATTTCGAAATTCTACATGTAACAGTCATAACAGTCAATAACATTCGACAACGTCCGCCATGTTGAACTTTCTTATTTATGGCCCCATCATCACGAAATTTGGTAGACGGCTTCCCTGTGCTAACCGAAACCGATGTACTTACTTATTTCGATGGTATGACGCCACTGTCGGCCGCCATATTGAACTTTCCAACGTCACCAATTTTCAAACTTCTCATGTAGGTAGAAGGCTGACCCCATCTTCACGAAATTTGGTAGGTGGCTTCCCTGCGCTAACCAAAACTGATGTACGTACTTATTTCAGTGGTATGACGCCACTGTCGGCCGCCATATTGAATTTTCCAAACGTCATTAATTCTCCAACTTCCAATGTAGGTAGAAGGCTGAAATTTGGCAGGCCCATTCCTTACAGCTTACTTACAAAAGTTAAGCAGGTTTCATTTCGAAATTCTATGCATAATGGTCAACAACGTCCTCCATATTGAACTTTCTTATTCATGGCCCCATCTTCGCGCTAACCAAAACCAATGTACATACTTATTTCAGTGGTATGACGCCACTGTCAGCCGCCATATTGAACTTTCCAACGTCACTAATTCCCCAACTTCCCGTGTAGGTAGAAGGCTGAAATTTGGCAGGCTCATTCCTTACAGCTTACTTACAACAGTTAAGCAGGTTTCATTTCTACGCGTAACGGTCATAACGGTCAACAACGTCCACCATGTTGAACTTTCTTATTTACGGCCCCATCTTCACGAAATTTGGTAGGTGGCTTCCCAGAGCTAAACAAAACCAATGTACGTACTTATTTCGGTGGTATGACGCCACTGTTGGCTGCCATATTGAACTTTTCAACAGTCTTTGTTACTTATGGGCCCATCTTCAAGAAATTTGGTACACGGGTTCCCAACGCTAACTGAATCCTACTTACGTACATATATACGTCCATAGCCTGCACCTCGGTCACCGTGTGAGGTGGCATTGGGTCCCCCATCCCAACGCCTCCCACGTTGTTGGCTGCCTGCCTATATAAGGCCGTCCGTCGCTCCGGTCTCTACATTCCCTTCCTTGCTTCGTCACGGGATTCACGTCTCCATACTGATAACTACAGCCTTTTGTTTAATCCACTGCTTCTCCGCTGTTTTATTGGTTGTTTATTACAATTATAGTTATTGTGTAGGTATTTTAGACTTACTTTACATTGCTCAGGTACCCATTTCCTTTATCGTTCCAAACCCCATTATCATGTCTATCGAGATGATCACTATCGATCAAAGAACTGTGACTTACCGAGTGGTTTCCATGCCCAGAGATGGCACCTACCTTTTCCATTCTCTTTGTTACATATTGCACGGCCATATCAGGCTCACTCTTGATATCTGGAGGAACATTCTGTCTTATGTATTGAATGACTGGGACAGGTTCAAAGTGTGGACTGATGACGGTACAGGAGGTAATTATACTACACAGGAGCGCTATAAGAGTGAAATGCTAAAGCCCTTCACCTCTAGTTCCGCATGTGAGTTGATGGCTGCCACTGAATTGTTTGGTTGTCGCTTTCAAGTGTACCGAAATGGCCAAATATTTTACACCTTTCGACAACCGCCAATGCCTCTTAAACATCTTAGATTGACAGGTGACGATTTCAGTAGTGGACACTTTGATGTTTATGAATGTTTAAACTCTTAAAAGCTGGATGTGATTTTATCGATGAAACCGGTTGTGTGCTTACAATGCTTGACAGATGCCGAATGTCTCTTCAACACAAGTCCTACAAATACTGTCGTAATTGAAACAAACCATGAAACTCAAACCGATTATGACAGCAGCAATCCAAGCTGTGAGATTTGAGACAAGATTACTGTTCACATGGCCAACTGTAAGTTACATGCTCAAGAGTAAGCTCAGCGCACAGTTTGGTCATGTTACAACCGGAGGGCTGAACTGACAACATGGTATACAAAGAGATCCTTAACAAATAATTATTGGCATATTTTCCCTCAGTTTAAAAAGGTTTAATTTTCTTCTTAATAAAAATTTTAATGCAGTACTTCGCCGCTGCGAAGTGCGGGTATTTTGCTAGTTTAAAATAAAAAGCAATTTCTTTTTTCTTGGTGAGTTAAAGAGACTGCAGCCCCAAAGCTCAGTGCCACTGGCTGGTTAGGTCAGATCAGATCAGACAGACAGCCTGCCTTACTGCCTGCCCTAAATGAAAGAAATCCTCTGTTTATATTACCTAGCTTATTCATTAGACAAAGAGAAAAAAAACATGGTAGTTCATTTTGAGGTCATACCTAGATTGTTGTAAGTCACGGTTACATCCTTATTTATGAAATGCAAGAGTGTACAGAGTTTATTACCAACTTAAAGAGTCATCAGGGCTCTTACATTCCTAAAAATATGCCTTTATCAGCACACAAACACAAGACCAGTTTAAAGCAGTTTCTTATAGTTCAGTACATTAGTTATCTTCATTAGATTTTGCTTGGTTGTAGTAATAAATCCTTATTTATTAATCCATAAGGGACATGTTTCTTATAGTTTTAAGTAAGAATTCAGAAACTATCCCATTGATTTATAATATCACAGGGTGTTCTGTTAGTATCAAGAGGTCAGCATTTTCTCATAAAATAATGCAAGTTATCTAATAATTCTGTGCACAAGCTTAATTCATTTCTACCTAAACGAAGAACAAATCATATAGAAGTAAAAATCATATACTGTAGCTCTCTGCAGCATGATTAATACAAAATACAGTCCTCAGTATTTGTAAGGTAACTACTTATAATCATTACAGTTAATAATGTTTTTTTCTTTCTCAGGGGTCACCTTCAAACAGCCGGGGAACTGGTGTCTGAGTTGAGGAAGGCAAGGCTTCAGAGTCCGAAGAGGACCATTGTGAGGGAGGGTTATTGATGCTGGAGCACTCTGTGCTGTGCGGGACTGTGGTGAGTTTTGTACATAGTGTAAACAAATTGTGTGTGGTGGACTTAAAACAGTGTCTGTCTGTCTGTGGTTGGTCTGGCTTTCACTATGGCAAAAAGGGTGGTATTCTCCGCTTATTTCAAGGTCGGGACCCATAAAAATAATTTTGTGGGCAGCCCAGCCCTGCAGACAATCACACACACGCGCCACGACAGCGCAGCCCGCACACGTACCGCTATGGAGTCACGACTCACCCGGGGTCGCTGCCGGTTCTCTGACCTGATGGGGAGAAAGAAGATCAGGAGAGACCTGAGAGCAGTTGAATCCCCGATGCTTGCTATCATGATGGATTCCCGGGTCGGTTTGCAGTCTCGAAGGGCCACACAGAGGAAGGTTACTCTGGAAGACAGCTTCCAGGAGGTAAGTCTGCTTCCCAGAGGCAGGCAGCCCAAAAGGGCTGGTTGTGTGGGACCCTGTTTGTGTTTTACAGGGAGGGACATCCTGGATTAGTGTCGGTGGCCGAAACGGGCTGATCCAGGGATCGACGCTGTGAAGGTGGTGATGGAGAAAACGTGGGAGGAGAAGCCACTGCGCATCAGGAGGACGCAGTTGCAGAAGAGCTCCCAAGATTCGCACTACCCCATCGGGTTGAAGAAGAAGGAGATGACGAAGGACCGGAAGTCCCTGCCCTAGGCTGGTGAGGGATTGGATGGTGTGTGTTATGTGAAGGTGGGACCAACGAATGTCCGTCCCAAATCCGGAAGAGACCTGACAGAGCCGGGAAGGAGATTTTGTGTTGCACAGTCGCCGAGTAGGACTGATCAACTGGTAAGTCCAACGCCGGCTGATGCTTCATCTCTGTTTGCGGCTCGTCATGAACTGGAGGATTGCCTTCAGCCCGGCGATTTGCTCTTCCAGGCTATATGCGTCCTCCGGGAGTTGTTGGAGGAGCTGGAGGGGAAGGCGATCGCGTCCATGAAAACGTTGCCACAGTGGCCGGAACGGTGTGGCACTGGATATTCCAGCCGGAGTGACATGGCAACGCAGGTAGGTGACACCTGTGTCGTAAAGGGAAAAGGGAGAACATGCGAAGGGGGCCCGGTATTGGTCAGTTCCGGGTACCGAGTAGCCGTACCTCCAAAAGTGGACACAGTGGTGAGGGCCGAATGTATGGCGAAAGTGAAAGAAACAAGAGGGAAGGCAAGACACCAGCTGTTGTGTGCCAGGGGTCTAGGTGCCCTACTCCCAGAGCCAGCGTCGCTCATGCTGCTCTACAGAGACGCAGATGGTGTAGGGTCTCCTTTTTTCCCATAAGGAGACTCAGACCATTACGGCGTCCCACGGAAAAAGAAGGAGCCGGATAATGAAAGCCGGCTCAATCGACAGAAAGAGGAGTGAGCATGGGAACCCACGTAGTGTGGTGGGCCGCCCTTTGCAGGCACCGAAGGAAGCTCCAAATTTGGCTGAGAAGACAGGGGTGCAGTCGGGCCTGTTGAATGTCCCGACTTTCGGGGCACCAGAGTAGCGGAGCCAGGGTGCTGGTCGGAGGGGGAGACGTTGCCTAGCGAGAGACGCTGAGCGAGAGTGTGTGGGCAACATCGTTGCCCCTTGTCCTACGGTTTGTTTTACAGGATCGGACCCTGGATAGAAGTGTGTCGGACCTCTGCAGTGGAAGAACTACCCTCGCGGTATTGGCCGCTGCGTTCTATGGGTCTCAGCTGAGGGAAGGGTACTGTCATGGGCGGCTGGGTACAATACCCATTAGGGACACCTATATAGCACCTTTGCTAGGAGAGGACAGCCACCCTGGTTGCTATGGGGGTCATAGGAACCGAGCTGGGAAGCTCAACCCTATAGGGGCCCATGTCTCCCGCCAGGGGGCAGGTTCTGGCTTCTGAAGCCCTGGAAGCCGGCACTTCTGCAACACCAGGAAGTCAAGGTGCACCTGGAGGATATCCGGGACAGCATAAAAGGGGCAGCAGGGGAGCTGGTGTCGGGTGGAGGAAGGCAAGGCTTCGGAGTGTGGAGAGAAGGTGGCCCGAAGAGGACCATTGTGAGGCCAGAAAGAAGGGTGATTGGTGCTGGAGCACTGTGTACTGTGCGGGACTGTGGTGAACTTTGTATATAGTCTAAATAAATCATGTGTGCTGGACTTAAAACGGCATCTGTCTGTCTGTGGTCAGGCTGGCTTTACCCCGTGGGGCTGTGTGCATGCAGCACCCGCGGTACGTGGGTGGGGTCCCCTGCTGCGCCGGGCCGTCCACAACAAATGTTCTTTTTCCAGGTCCCCGCCTTGGAACAGGCAGAGCATCCTGCCGACTATGCCAGATGTGAACCCGGCCCGGACACAGACAGGCGGACATGTTGTTAAAACACCACCACACGTTTATTTTACAATATATTTACAATACTGGTCACAAAGACCCCAGTTCATTGGTCACTCAGACCCCAGTCACGTGCACAAATACCCCAATCACAGTCCTGGCCACAATTGCCTTTTCTTCGGGCCGCCTCCACGCCTCGTCCTCCTTCCACCCGACTCTAGCGCTAAATGAATGGAGATGGCCCCTTTTATATGGTTCCCGGATGAGCACCAGGTGTTGCTCTGCACGCCCCAGTGTGGCGGAAGTGCCGGCTGTCCTCCCGGCTTCCTCCCGCCGCAAATCTTCCCCAGCACTTCCGCCACACCAAGGCATTGGGGCGCCTCCTGACGCTGACCACGGGCCCCTACAGGGTGGAGCTTCCATGCCCTGTACCCGTGGCCCCCAGAGCAACCCGGAAGGCAACCCCACGTGATCCAGGGTGGGCACAGACCCACATCCGGTCCCTCATGACGTCCCGGCCGGGTCATGGCCCCTGGCATCCCTGACAATATATATGTGCCACAGATATATACAGTACTTATGCGTTATGCATGGTTCTTTAGAGATGCATCTGGTTTTAAATCAAATCACATGTATATGTTGGCACAGTGGATCAAGTCAAATTTTTTTGTTTCCTGTTACTGTCCAGAGATATTCTGTTATATTGATTGGCAAATCTATAGTGATGTAAGTGCGTGTTTGGTTTGTTTTGTGAGTGTGTTCTGCATGGATTGGTTTCTCCCTTGATGTCCCAATGCTGCAGCTACCAGCAACCCTGTACTAAATATACAGGTTAACAGAAAATAAAAATAAGGCAAACCAGAGGTGCAAAATCAAAATCAAATCCAAATAAGTCAATACAGCCCTCATAGGTAGAAAGCCAAAGAAACAAAGCATTTAATGTTTCATGATAATGCTGTTTTGAAGTGTGTTATTTATTCAGTTGTGTTTGCCAAAAGTGTAGGACAAAATATGGTATTTCAAAAGGATTCAAAAACCTCTATTGTACATGCTAAAGTTTCAGTTTTTGCATTTGTATTTTTTTCTTTTATTCTTCATTCTTATTTACACGTTTGGCAGTAACATAATTCAATTCCTGCCATGGAAACATGTGAATCCTGTCCTTGTATATCATTAAGGTGATGTTAATTTATGATAGTTAAAGCATACACATGTGTTAATGTAGCAGTGCTTTTGATTCATTAACATACACTTATGGAATCAAATAAATTTAGTGATTATGATATCACCTGTCTGTTGACAGATAGTTTAGGAGTGAAACTGTTGTGTGATAAATGCAAAATGATTTTGATTTTTCAATAAATGATGTAAGATTACCTTATCTGTGGGTTAATTATCATTAATAGTTTAGATAATCTTCTGAAAGTAAATGTGAGAATTTTAAGTAAAAAGTTCATGGAAGACTAGAACTGAATCATATATCATTATTCAATTCTGTAACAGATATTTACTAGTCCTTTTTCATTCTATCATATTCTAGATACGTTTAAGGATATATGTTTTGTTTTAACACTAGAATTACCAAAGCCTACGAAAAAACTAGTAATCCCGGTCCACCTTAAATCCGTTCGCACCTCTCCATCAGCATCTCTTCTGTTGTAAATGTGTCGATCAACACAGCAGCAAGCAGCCTGCTATCCCATCAAACCCCCAAACGCCCCCCCCAGAGAAAAGGCAAAAAGCTCTCTCAGCTCAAGCCTTGTTTATCTGTTAGTGAGGTACCTGGAGCCATATAGGGTAAATAATATATCGTTATTTGGAACACATGCATTTCATGTGTGTTTGTGTCTACAAAGATCTATTTAAGTGTAGGATGACAGGAAATGCAAGAAATGTTGAACACATACCTAAAAGACAAACTTTTTTCATGTTTTAATACTAACAACATAATTTTGACATGAAGTGTATAATGTGTGAAGACTGAAGTCCAAATATCAAATGAGCACTTTCATAAAAGGTACAAGTATAACAGAACAAGAGCACTTTTATTCAAGACTATAACCAAAGAAAAAGAAATCGGGTTAGTGTACATTATTATTGCGACTGCTTTGGTAGTACAGCAGTAAGAACTGCTGACTCATAATCAAGAAGTCGCGGGTTCAAGCCTTGCCGCATCCCAAAGTAAACATTTTCAGTAGTGACCTGCTCTTATTGTTACTATTATACAATAAAAACATACATTTAATTTGAGTCTGTAACAGCCGGTATAAATTTATGGTACTTGTAAAAGTTTTCTTTTTTTACATATTTTTTTTTATTTAGTTTTATTCTCTCTGTTGCGTTCATGCTCTCCCTGGTCTGACACTGCTGTTTTAAAATAAAGACGTGCTATACAGAGGTGAACTCAGATGATGATGAGGATTCTACATCGGAGAAAGAGAACATCAAGCCTTCCCCGCAATAAACACCCATTCACATATTAGAACAATGCAGCTGCACCAGGCATAAAGGTGAAAAATGGCACTGTATCTTCCTACAACGTAAAGTCACAAGTATACTGCAGAGCTTCCTCTGTTTAATCAACATGGGCATGCTCACAAAGTACATGTGTACTAAAGTGAGTTTAGCTGCAGGTGGAAACTCCTGTTACACCCTATGCAACTGTGTTTGGTCTTATTCAGAAAAAGATCCCAGTTGCCCCACGGAAGAAAGACTTTCCAAGACTAAGGTCATAAAGGTTATAAAACCATTTCTGGACAAAGACAGAACCATAACAACAGTTGTGTGGAGCTTCCACCTGTAGATCATGTTTTGTGCTATTGTAACAACACTGCTTTCTGCTTTCTCAGAGGTAACCCTTCTGAAGAAAGTAGGGGGAGAAGAAAACCAAGAACCCAAATCTACTTAAATTACGAAAATGAAGACTATAGAACAATGGAGACTCAAAATAAAAATATTTGGGGAAAAAAGAGAAAAAACAAAGTACCAATGATCACAGCAGCTTACACTAACTAATGCCCAAGCAAAACAGCTGACGCAACTGAAGTCTATAAATTCCTCCCAAGTAATAATGGCCCATATGATCACAGCAGCTGATACTCCTTTCCTCTGCAGTCAGACATGATTTATGTTAAAGTTGTAGGTAAAATTATAACTATAAAACAAAATGAAAGCAGAACAAAAGGAAAGGAAGCTAGAAAAAAATTACAAAAATAAAAAAAACATGAAAATGGGCGTAAGCCACTGCTGGAATTCTAGACAAAAGCTGAACCAGCAGGAATGTGCAGAATTTTTATGCTGTTGCATGTATAGTCCAAATTGATTACATGGTTCAAAAGGCCCATATATCCAATTCACATTACAGTGATTAGCTTTGGCATTTGCAACACTCAGTTGGAAAAGAGCAGCAGGGAATGCTGTTGACCATTTCCTTCTGTTTCACAACAGTATTCTTGCTATCACTACATAAACAGCAGAATTGTTTTTTTAGCATATAAAATAGTTTGCAAAGGGTTTGTTTTTAACATCTCGTATCATGGATCGTGTAGGTAGATTAATTTGCTTGTTTTTGAATTTGTACATTTTGCTAAAAAAATACATTGTATTTCATTTTTAATATGTTGTTTCTTTAACATGACACCATACCTGCACCTCCAAAGAAATGAAGATGCCATGTGTGCTCCTTTATTGAAGAATTTAATATAATAATACCCTACAGAAATGTGGTATAATTTACCCCAATAAATATTCATGAGTTCACTGGTGCAAAGAGTATCTAAGGCTCTGTGGCTGAATGTCAGATGCTTGGCTTTAGTCCTTTTTAGCATTGTTTACGCTCCTTCTTTGGCCTGTTTACGTGCTAGTATGCTTTAAATGGAGCCTCTGATTTGTTATGGAATCTAAGAATGTAACAACTAGTTGACCTGTCACAGTATAAATTAGCACGCTTGAATCATTGCAAAATTAATTCTGTATCTTATTTGTAATTTGTATAATTAAGAGCAACAACACAGAAAATTATTGATCTAGAAACTGTTAGAAACACTTCAGAGCCTCTACTACTGTAGTTTTCATTAAGGTGACCTACTTTTTTTCAAAAAAATTCCAACCAGTTTGAAGATTCATATATCTTCATAATGACATTTCAAATTAATTTCCCAGATGGACAATAAACCCCTTTATGATTTTTTCTTTTCTTAGGCTAGGATATTAAACACTTAAAAGAAATACAAACATGATCTCTTTATCAGTGCTAGTTATATACTTGGTCTCTGTTCTTCCAATGCAAATGGAGATACAAGCTGAAAATGAGCCAGATAATGGTATAACTTTAAAACAAATTTTGCCGTTATTATCTTCAAACAAGGCTGTGGGGGGAATATTAATTGCTCTTTTCTTCTTTATGTCCCATAAGATTGCTGTACCAGATTCAACATGACCGTAAAGTAAAGACCATGACTTCAGTTTGACAAGAGGTTAATAAAGAGCTGTACTACTTTTACAGCATCCAAATAAGGGAAAGACCACTGCTTTTCCTAGCTCTTTCTAAATGGAATTAATGAAAATTTTGTTACACGTAATGCAGAAAACTGTTTTTATGTTGATTTATTTTAATTAGTAAAAAATGCACAGAGATAATCACAGCAAAATAATTTCTGGCTTTTTTTAAATGTATGCATTGTTTTATTAAAATGTCTAGCAAAAATCATTTTAATCAAAATCTTTACTATGTGCGTACAATTGCTACACTTTAAAATATTTCAACTATACATTTGACACAATCTCATCCCTGGGTTTAAACATTAAATATATATATATAGATATACACATATACTTATATACATACATACATAATATAGAAGCCACCCTTGCAGATATGGTTCTTAGCAGGAACCAGCCCAGGAGAAAGTGCCTACCCTTTGCAGGGTGCTGTCACACACACACGCATACAAAAGACTAATTTAGAATTTCCAATCACACACACACATTTGGGATGTGACAGTAAAAACACCATCAGATGTACTAATAATGAATCAAAACTAGCCAGGTGACATCAGGAACCAATAAATGATGGAAGATGAGAAAAATTAGGAAGACTATTTTTCATGAATTTTCTAGTTTCTTTGTGGAAAGCTAATGTGTTGCAGGAAATGTATATTTATGACATAGCAGATATGTCTAGATGTCTAGATTTCTGAAGCACTGGATACCTAGCGACCTAGGAAGAAGAGTGATAAGTGGGGCTCAAGTTGCAAATGCTACATCAACATACTCTGTAAAGAAGAGATGGACAAACCTCAAATGCTCTCTGATATTCAAGAAGCTATGAAATCATTCCAGAGTAAGAAGGTCAAAACTCATACGAATGTTCACCAAAATTCTATGAAAGATTCTGTACTAAATTGGCACACTTAATGTTGATAATGTTTGTGAAAGCTAGAGGACCTGCCGTTCTTCTATAATCAGAAGGCATCGATCACTGTATTTCCAAGGGAAAATAAAGACCCAGTTGAAAGAACATTCTACAAACCACTCTCTTCTGAATAATGATGTTAAAGTCCTGGGGCCTCATGTATAAACAGTGTGTACATACAAAAATGTTGTGTAAGCACATTTTCATGCTCAAATCTCGATGTATAAAACCTAAACTTGGCATAAAGCCACACACATTTTCATGCTAGCTAAAACCCTGGCGTACACAAGTTCTCCGCTTGGTTTTGCACACTGGCAGCACCCAGCGTCAAAGCAGTGCTACTGTTCCTGTGTGGTTTTCCCTTCTTTTTAGATTCACATCCCTGACATGGCTTTATAAATACACTGAAATTAAAAACATATTGTTTATTAGTTTAAAGCATCTGATTGTAATTAACCCGTAATAATATAATGGTCTACGGAATGGTCAAACTATTATATATACAATAGCTACTTTAGCGTTGTTACTCTCACTGCACCTTCTTCTTCCAGCTGTTCCCGTTAGGGGTTGCCACAGCGGATCATCTTTTTCCATATTACTCTCACTGCACCACTCGGAGTATTTATATCACTGTATCTGAGTGGGGAATCACTGCAGCTGATTGGAAAGAGAATTATCGGTATACAACATCAAGCACACGCTGCCTCAGCCATGCTGTCTATTGAACTGCTCTCATATGGCAAACACTTCCGAGCCTTTCCTGTACTGACCTCGCAGTTCAGAAACAGTTTCATCCCAAGAACAAACACACTCAATCAGTCCATCAACTGCTCCTTGTAGAACTGTTTGTACTTATTAGTACAATTAACTCACTGTAAACTTGCAATACAGTTATAATATTGTACAACCTGAGAAAGTGCGTATTTACATATGATGACAATATCATTTTTAAGATGAAATGCAGCAAAATATTTTTATTATATTATACAGATAAAACTTTAACTTCATTTAAATAATCTATATTGTTAATAATTAAACATGTGAGGATACGGTGCAGCAGCACTAGCAAGAAGCTGCCGCTCCGTTCACGGATTGTTGCTGCCTCGCGCTGTATTCTTGCTGGGGCTGGCGCGACACTAGAAGGATAGATTAATAGAATAGTTAAACATGTACTACGAAGATATTTCAGTGTTCCTTAAAAGTTTTGAAGAATCTGCGTTTTAAGCTTACAGATGGCTTAACGTCTGTTACAGAGCTGATTATGTGGCGATTGGGTATTTGGAGAAAGAAAAGTAAGGACAGGAATTGAGGGTTAGTACGTTTGAAAGAGACAGTACTGCTGCAATATATTATTTCATCGAAGGTCACCGTGTTCCCATGTTTAATAACATGCTTTAATTCCTGTAATCATGAAAAGGATATCAAGTATGCATCTTAGTATTTTAATTATTCAGAGAGCTGTAATATCACAAATGTAATGAATTCTGTGTCCTGTTGGAGGAAGAGAAAGCCCGCTTAAGAAGCACGTAGTGATTCACACACATAGAGCACATAGAAGATCAAATACAAAACAAAGCATTTAATGTTCTACTTTAGTTACGATGGGGTTTGAGAAAATAATAAATGAAATGATTTTAAAATAAAGTTTATGATGTTCTACTTTAAAGACAAAATAAACTACATAATTAAAGTGGAAATTTCGAGATTAAAGTTGACATTTCGAGCTTTATCCCCACCATGTCCCTATTTTTTTTTCTTTTACTCTGTACCGTAATAAGCTTCCATATGACACTCAGACGGTGGGCTACGACTCGCCTTTTCACGGAGACTTTGATATCTGACAGCTTCTTTTCTATTTCGGGCACTGTGCGACTTTGTGAACTTGAGCTTTCGAGTTTCTATGACACTCTATATCACTCGATCAACTTCCTTTTGTTGTTTATATCACTGTTTACACCAACAAATAGTACTTTTTCTTTTCCTCCACTAGGTATTTGCTGAAATTCTTCTGTTTCCCAACCATGCTTTCGCAATTGCCTTTTCACAGAAAGCTGAGCTTAAGGGCTATTTATATAGATTTGCATATTCAAAGAGGCATAATTCTGGGAGGAGTTGGGGTGGGGCAGCAGGCGCGTGGACGTGTGTTACTTTTCACGCTGACCGGGATTTATGGAGCAGAAGAACGTGGAAGTTGGCGAACGCACAGATTTATGCATCTGGATTTTTTTTGTGCGTACGAACATTTCCGTTTTTGTCTTTATGCCATGTTTTAGTGTGAATTCTACGCATGCCGTTATGCATGAGGCCCCTGGTGAATGTAAAAGAATATGCAAAGTGCTCCTTTTTATAAAATCTCTAGATCAAACCAGATTTATCATAGGCATATATGGATATCTAGTTTCAGATATTCAATGATGGTTTATATATGCAGTAAGTCCCCTACATATGGAGTAGTTCCATTCCGAGAACATGTTTGCAAGTCCAGCAAAGTTAGCCTAGGCACCCAATGAGCACAATGCAACCCCCAGTCCTCAGCTATTATAGAAAACATGTATATGTGCAGCTTTTTGTACGTAAGAAAATGCTTTTAAAAGTTAATATTTGTGTTTTGTTACAGATTTCTGGTGTATTTTAACAAAAAACAATGGAAAGTAAATTTTTGTTTCCATTGTTTTCTGTCAGCTGATATTGTTTTTTACACTATCAGGTAGCCTACGTATGCAGACCTGACCTACCTGCTCTTAACTGCTATCTAAAACATATTTTTACTGTACAGTACATAAGAAAGTACCTTTAAAAGTAAATATTTTTATTTTATTTTAGACTTCTAGTGTATTTTAACAAGAAACAAGTGAAAGTTTTTTTTTATTCCCATTGTTTTCCATTAGCTCATCTTGGTACAGTAGATTTGCATACCACTAGTGAAAGAGCCTATGTGATTGTCTTCAAATCAATTTCCGGCCTCCACACACAAAGTGAGCAATTGGATGGCATCATCAATCGAGACCTACTGTCAGTCACTTAATATTGATGCCCAGGAAGTGTTCGCAGTGAAGATTCATGGAGGGATTTGAAGCGAAGACAAAAAAAAGCATCACAAAAACAGTACTTCCTTGCACTAAATCCAGTTTGAGTGTACAAAATAAAAGCCCTTGCTAAGCCTGCAATACTCAAGATGGGATGGTCATACCTAAAGATCATATATTAGGGTTGATTAGGACAAGTCGATGAGAACAAGCCATTCATGAAAGCCGACTGACGGTCCCTATTGTGTCTGCGCTCCACCACTGTTTTGTCTTGGTAGAGTAATATATTGCTCTACTTTCCCCTATTGTATTATTAATATGTAGCCTTTGTCAGAATGCCTCAGATATCACAGACTTACCACTTTTTATAAGGTTATTATAGTATATAACTTCTCCCCATCTTTCCTTCTACATCTATAACCTCAGGCAATTAGGTATAGTAAAAGACAAGCAGAAGTTTAGTTACAATTTAAACAATGTATTATTGGTAATATTCATAAATAATAACAATATGCAAACTACATTTGAATATTGGCAACCATACAATCTGATTAAATGGTGATGTGTAGTTCAGGCGGCTTGTTTGTTACTTAATGTCTCTAGTTAAGGCATCATTTGTAGTCAGTTTTCAGCCACATGCCTGTTCAATATGGCTGCCGAGCTGTGCTCTTCATTGTGTTGTTCTTGTCAGTTCATGGTTTGATGGTCTTCATCAGTAAGAGAGATACTTCTTCATCATCAGAGGTTAGTAAGAGAGAGATTGTGAGGTTAAGCAAGTAAATTTATAAATGTTCTGTCCAACCCCTAGAGCCAATAGGACATCATGGTACTTAAAAACTTCTGATCCAAGCCAATTCCAAACAGCCATACTTCAGACCAATGGGTGAATAGAACACCTTCACATCTGCCACCCTACAAGATCATATGTTAAGGAAAAGCTTGGCAGCTCTTGCGGGGGTTGAAAGTCTTTAGCAGAGAAACACCCGTCAAAAAGGTTTAAGGCACATCCTCCCCCAACTCTGTCGTAAAATTCAAAGAGACCCATTCCTAAAGGTTGGGGGAAGGTTTTGGGGGTAAACATGAATGCTTCTCACTAAAGTGAGACCAAAATTACATAGTTTTTCCCAAATTACAAACAAAGACATACAAAATATTTATCAATTTGTATGCAAAATTTCACATCACAACAACCACACTACATGGCATGTTAACATGGTTTTCTGAGTGAAGAAGAACGTACCCTTAACGAGTTTCCAACTCTGTCCCCGTGTTTTTATTGAACATACTTAATTCCAGACATCTTGGGCTTGATATAAAGTGCATTGCAGCCACACTTCCATTTACAGTTGCATATGCTGAGCAAAGGTTGTCAAAACTTAAGCTCATCAAGATGTATGTGTATTTATTTAAATATTTATTGTTCAAATGAAAGCTGTTATAAGAAATACTAATGTAGTAAATTCAGAGAGGGCTGTTTGTCAGGGCAGTTTGGCTATGGATAGCACTGTGCATTGTAATGAAGAATGAAGATAATGTTGTTATAAAGAATATTTCAACTGAATGATTCCTGCGTGTTTTTGGTTTTCTGTTTTTACTACTTATATTACAACCTCCATTTTCTGAGTTTTTATTAATATTGTATTATGCTTCTTTTGCCACTGTGTTTACAAAGTTGCATAAGTACAGAATAATGTGAATCATTCATCTCTGAATCCTCCGTGACTGTGATGCCTACTGTTTTTATGCCAGCCAAAGCTCCTGATTAATTAATATAATTAACATTTCATTAGACATTGATAATATTTTTGGACTACAGTTTATTTTATAAATTGCTTTTCAGAAGATTAATTTACCCCCTATTCTACACATGCAGTCTCATGAACAATAAATATGTGCCTTATGATAACAATCTATCCATTTTCTGAATTTGCTTTGTTTATTACAGGGTCATCATAGACGACCCCAGCAAAGTACACAGTATGAATAAACCCTCTGTAGCCAATTACCTGTGCATTGCTGGTTGCTCTTTTGCTCTAATGTTGGGCCCATTGATAGTTGGCATTTAGCCTCAAGTACATGTCTTATAAAGGTGGAAGGAAAACCTTTCAAACTTCATAAAGGAAGTGATCAGGCTGTTCCTCAAAATCAAGTGTCTGAATCTGTGAGGCACTGTCTCCAATAACAGCTGCTGTCCCAAATGTTTTTTTTTAACATTGTGTGCTCAACACGTTTTTGAAGCAATATTGCGTTTACAGAAAAATGTAGAAGCTTGAACATCAAAACAAAAAGGCAGATATTAACAGACCAAATTTTAATGCTTTCACTTCAGTCTTGGCCTTTATTTGTCCTGGAAACTGTGAACAGTAAAATCCCGAGGCAAGACAAGTAGATTCTTCATAATAGAAAAAAAATGTCAGATTTGGAGAAAATGATTAAAGACAAAATAATTAGTCCACAGAATTGAGAAGTAATTGAGAGTGAATTCTCACATTTTACATATAGCCTTTGGTAACTGTATGAAAAAATCTAGGGTGGGTATCAAATCCAACAGCATATGATCTTTTGTTCTGTGCTCACCATTGGAGCCCCCTCATGAAGCAAGTCACCAGCTACCCGTCTCCTCAAATATCCTTAACCTTGATGATAATTTCGTTTTTATGTGAAACAAGACTAGTCAGCTATGAATTTGCTTTACATAGCAAACACAAGATTAAAGTGACATAATATGGCACCTTTAAAACACAGGGTCTGTTAAGTCATGTCCTGGACAACCAGTGTATCCAGTAGAAAACTCATCAAGAGAATAATACCTGTAATTAGCATATCAAATTGCTTTAAATATTGACAAGCCAATCAAAATGACTTTGGGCTAAAAAGTCAGGTGTAAGTGCAATGTCAAACTTTCAATCCCATGAAGGTTTGCCCTTCTCAACATGCTTTTTACAATTCATTTAATTAAAAATGCTCATATACTTACAAAGCCTCAATTAGATGCCTGATCTTTCATTTATTCTAGTTGACTGCTTTTTAGAATGCAATAATCTCACCCTGAATTTATTTTACCTAACTGATGACATTTTCTATAATGCCTTTGAGCAGAAATTCTGAGACAAGTATTATACCAGTTTCATTGTCAACAACACACACAATAAAGGTGTAAAACTTCTTTAATTAAATTAAATGTTTAAGGAAGAAAAAGAGAACTATAGAAGAGATTTATCATGTTGGAAGTAACTTGCCAAATACAGTGGATGAAATTCAGAATGGGTTTCCAACAATGTTTTATACAGTTCTAAAGTAGTGGAAATGTGTAAATCTCAAGCAAGTATAAGGTCTTGTGTGAAGAGGCTGATTGATCTTCAATATGTGCCTGGAGTTCTGTTGACTGAGCACAGTTCTAAATCAATTCTAACTTCTCTTTAATTTTGAACAAGTGGGTGATGCAGTTAAAACTGTAAAAGTATTAAGGAATGGACCCCTATCCAATGTGGAATTTTGTGTTTCTGTCGGCAAGACTAAAGGAGATGTTTAGAAATCAAAAATAAGCTTTTGAATAGGCCTTGAAAGCACATCTTCACAACTAAAAGCCACAGACAGCTATATGAAAGTATGCTGTGAACACTATGTTGTGATAGAACTGGAATATAGGCTATGTACTGTATGCTGAACATAGTATAGCTGCCAAAACATTTCTGTACTGTACTCATAAAACTGGTGCTAGAAATACTGCTTTTACTTTTCAAAATCTTTCATTTTATTTATTTATTGTTCATTCAATACAACCTCAATGATATGGAAAATGCAAATAAAAAAGAAAGCAGCTCATTTTGACATGTAATGCACCACAAATAGCATAAAGACAAGATATGTAATATTTTGTCTGGTTAACTTAATTTCTTTGTAAATATGAGGGTGGAGTGGCGGCTATGACTCTAGGGAATGTTGGCGGTTCGAATCCCATAAATGCCAAAAGTGACTCTATTTTGTTGAGCCCTTGAGCAAGGCCCTGAACCTGCAATTGCTCCATCCTGGGTATGACATAAATCTGACTCCAGCCCTGCATGTAGGCCCTCCAACCTGCAAGGAAAAACCTGGGGGTTGGTGGCAGAATTGGCACTGCCGCCACCATATAAAAACTCACATGGTTCCATTCCATATGATCTTGTGTGGTTCTGAGGTGTCTCCTGTTGAATGGCTACACTTGGGTCCCAATCTGGGATCCTGATTTGGTTCATCATGTGGTAGGTGCGGTAATGCGCTGTATCAGTGCGTGCTCCTAACCTCCTCCTCCTCCTTTGTAAATATACATCCATTTTTGTCATTGAAGGCTTGCAAAACATTCCAAAATGAGATGAGATTGGTCAATTTAGGGAAAATAATAAGTTAAAAAAAGAAAATAATGTCAAAAGAACCAGATTGAGTCAGTAGCATTGTGCTTTGATGATCCTGAGCTGTTCTGGTCTTTGTACATATATACGGTAACAAGACTAACTTTGAGGATTAGCTCTCTTGCAATGTGCAGTGGATTAAGACCAAGACTAAGTGCAGTTGCAGTGTGCTTTCTGTAATTGGAGAAGGGGAACAAATTGGTGGACTAACGTAGACCATTTTGTAAGCAGATTTAACAGACACAATACTGTAGGTAATGTTACAAAATAACTTCATGCATCAGACAGACTGTTGTGGTCAAGAAAAAACACAAATGTGCCATTAAAAACACCATATTTTATATGTATATTTGTACTGAAGTATAGCGTGATACTGAATTAAATATACATGTTAAACTCAAAGCCACAGCAAACTACCAGAGATGCATGGAAATATTTATATTGTGTAATATAAGAAAGATAGGAATCAACATACATTTAAAAATTATTAATCTTCACTAAAAAGACGCAGAGTCATATCTCTAATTAAGAAAATGCTTCAACATACTTTGGAATAATTCAGAGAGTCATGAAGTTATCTTTGTGAGTGTTTGCCAAATCTGATGTGAGCTATTTCACACTATTATACTGTGAAGTTTGCGCTCTGAATTCTTTATGAATATTGTCCAGTTGAGGAGCAGTGATATCTTGTATGAGTAACCATGTACATGTATTGCGTAAAAAGCACAAAGGACCACTGAAACAGAATAATGCTGGCGCTATTGAGAGAGGGCGAGATGCCAGACATTTAATTACTGTAGGTGGAACACAGCTATTTTCAGATAGGAGTGAAATTTCTAGGGCAAAATCTACAGCTGAATAAAAGGTTAATATCAACATCCTAAAATTCTGTTGCAGCTACAGTCAAATAATACTGTCTAATGTTCAATGCAGTAACATGCAAAATATAAATACCATAAATGTGATCTTACAATCCCTAGTGGCTCTCCTAATTAAATAACAGAACTATTCAATAATACTTACGTATTTACCTTAAGGAAGATAAAAATAACATGTCTTGGCTTGGAGTACACACATGCTCGCCTGGGGTGGTAGTGGTGATGATGATTTGGTGGGTGGGTGGGGGCGGGGGTTGAATTCAGTGCAACCACTGCATTACTTTTTCTCACATATGCCATGGTGGGCACTCTGGTCACACTGAAAATAAATCATCATCCACCTATTAGCTGCAGAGATATGATTCTACTAATGTTTACCTTCCATCGTCATTACGTTTTATATACTTTCCTTAGTTTTTGTGGCCTTTTATGACACTTAATGTGAATAACATTTACAATAATGACAGTAACACTCATTTTGTTTTAATAAAGCCTAACAATTGGAATTATTTTTTATTATTTACTATTTTATTATTATTATTACTATTTTATTTTATTTTATTATTTACTTCAAAGAATATTTTCTTTTGGCAGGAGGAGGAGTTTGGGCAGGAGGAGGAGTACAGGAAGCTAATCAAAGACTTTGTTAAATGGTGCGACTCAAACCACTTACACCTTAACACCAGCAAGACCAAGGAACTGGTGGTGGATTTTAGGAGGCCCAGGCTTCATGGATCCTGTGATCATCAGAGGTGACTGTGTGCAGAGGGTGCAGACCTATAAATATCTGGGAGTGCAGCTAGATGACAAATTGGACTGGACTGCCAATACTGATGCTCTGTGTAAGAAAGGTCAGAGCCGACTATACTTTCTTAGAAAGTTGGCGTCCTTCAACATCTGCAACTAGATGCTGCAGATGTTCTACCAGACGGTTGTGGCGAGTGCCCTCTTCTACGCGGTGGTGTGCTGGGGAGGCAGCATAAAGATGAAAGACGCCTCACGCCTGGACAAACTTGTTAAGAAGGCAGGCTCTATTGTAGGAGTAAAGTTGGACAGTTTAACATCTGTGGCAGAGCGACGGGCATTAAGCAAACTCCTGTCAATCATGAATAATCCACTGCATCCACTGAACAGTGTCATCTCCAGGCAGAGGATTAGCTTCAGTGACAGACTTTGGAGATTGTTTCTCTCCCACACTATGTGACTCTTCAATTCCACCCAGGAGAGTAAATGCTAACATTACTCAAAGTTATTGTCTGCTTTTACATGCATTTTTATTACTATTTAATTTAATATTGTTTTTGTATCAGTATACTGCTGCTGGATTATGTGAATTTCCCTTGGGATTAATAATCTATCTATCTATCTATCTATCTATCTATCTATCTATCTATCTATCTATCTATCTATCTATCTATCTATGATGTACTTTTTCTCTGTAGTCTGTTCCTTAAAATCGAGAGGACTTGCAACTGCAAGTTGGTAATTGAGAGAGATTGAGATGTTAATTGCTGGCTTTCTGCCATTAACAGACAATCAGATAGACAGCTGTATTAGTTAAAGTCAGTATTGATCTTGTTCCGTTGTTCACTGCAAAAGCACTTAGATTTCAGGATCATTTCCTCTTAATACCATACCACAGTCTGGTTTTGATCTGTAGCTAGTATGGTACAAATCAGGCACACTACAACCTACCCATGATGTTCAACAGATGAATGTAATCATTCATCGCTATAAAAGCTGCCTCTAAGAAAGGACTAGGCTTTTAGTCGCAAAAATGGCCTAAAGATGTAAAGTTTTCCCACAAATGTTAATTGCAAACCAGAAGGGCAACAGAATTAGTCAGTAATATTTAACTAAACAGAATTTAATATATTGACCGATAAGAGGTACAAAACAACTGTTGCAGAAAGACTAATAAGGTCTTTGCCCTTCAAGTATATAAAAAGCTAGTCAGTTATGCTAGCACAAATGTCTGTACACATCAGAATATCAGGAAAGTCAGGCTTTACCTGGAGAGTTCCTTTACACCTTAATATACCATTTCACCTTATACAACAACAACAACAACAACATTTATTTATATAGCACATTTTCATACAAACAGTAGCTCAAAGTGCTTTACATATTAAAGAATAGAAAAATGAAAGACATAATTATAAAAAATAAATCAACATTAACATCGAATAAGAGTAAGGTTCAATGGCCAGGGGACAGAAAAACAAAAACTCCAGACGGCTGGAGAAAAATAAAATCTGTAGGGATTCCAGACCATGATACCGCCCAGTCCCTCTGGGCATTCTACCTAACATAAATGAAACAGTCCTCTTTGGATTTAGGATTCTCACGGAAGGGCTTGATGATGATGGTGGTCACGTAGACTTCTGCCTTTTAATCCGTCCATCATTGTTGGAGCATCATGAAGCTTTGAGTAGGTGGAGGTGGCGCAGGCCACCACCACAAAGAAACCGGAAAAAGAAACAGAAAAGAGAGTAGGGGTCAGTACCGATTTTAGAGCCACCATGAATAGTTGTTATGATGAATTGAACATACAGAGTATCAGGATTAAGTTAAATTACGATTAAAATGAAGTTATAAAAAGGCCATGTTAAAGTAATGTGTTTTCAGCAGTGTTTTAAAGTGCTCTACTGTATCAGCCTGGCGAATTCCTATTGGCAGGCTATTCCAGATTTTAGGTGCATAACAGCAGAAGGCCGCCTCACCACTTCTTTTAAGTTTTGTTCTTGGAATTCTAAGGAGACACTCATTTGAGGATCTGAGGTTACGATTTGGAATATAAGGTGTCAGACATTCCGATATATAAGATGGGGCGAGATTATTTAAGGCTTTATAAACCATAAGCAGAATTTTAAAGTCAATCTGAATGACACAGGTAACCAGTGTAGTGACATCAAAACTGGAGTAATGTGTTCTGATTTTCTTTTCCTAGTTAGGATTCTAGCAGCTGCATTCTGCACTAGTTGCAAACGATTTATATCTTTTT
This sequence comes from Polypterus senegalus, assembly GCF_016835505.1. NCBI lineage: Eukaryota > Metazoa > Chordata > Cladistia > Polypteriformes > Polypteridae > Polypterus > Polypterus senegalus. The sequence continues at coordinate 67,801,672 of NC_053167.1, forward strand.
GGGTAGTCCTGAGAGGAGTGCGTTACAGTAATCTAGTCGACTGAAAACAAACGCGTGAACTAATTTCTCAGCATCTTTCAGTGATATAAGAGGTCTAACTTTACTTATGTTTCTTAAGTGAAAAATGCTGTCCTAATGATCTGATTAATATGTGATTTAAAATTCAGATTACAGTCAACAATCACCCCTAAGCTTTTTACCTCCGTCTTGACTTTTAATCCTAATGTATCCAGTTTATTTCTAATAGCCTCATTGTATCCATTATTGCTGATCACTAAAATTTCAGTTTTCTCTTTATTTAACTTGAGAAAATTACTATTCATCCATTCTGAGATACTAGTCAGACATTGTGTTAGTGAATCAATAGAATCGGGTCATCAGGTGCTATTGATAAGTACAGCTGTGTGTCATCAGCATAGCTGTGGTAGCTCACGTTGTGCCCTGAGATAATCTGACCTAACGGAAGCATGTAGATTGAGAATAACAGCGGACCCAGGATAGAGCCTTGTGGAACACCATATTGGATATCATGTGTCTTGAGTTGTAATTCCCACAACTAACAAAATATTTTCTCCCTGTCAGGTAGGATTCAAACCAATTTAAGACACTGCCAGAGAGGCCCACCCATTGACTAAGGCGATTTCTAAGAATGTTGTGATCAATGGTGTCAAATGCAGCACTCAGATCTAAGAGGATGAGAACAGATAAATGGCCTCTGTCTGCATTTACCCGCAAGTCATTTACTACTTTAACGAGTGCAGTTTCTGTGCTGTGATTTGTTCTAAAACCTGACTGAAATTTATCAAGAATAGCATGTTTATTTAGGTGGTCATTTAACTGCATAATGACTGCCTTCTCTAGAACTTTACTTAAGAAGGGCAGGTTAGAGATGGGTCTAAAATTTTCAAGAGCGAGGGTCAAGATTATGTTTCTTAAGTAGGGGTTTAACTACAGCAGTCTTAAGACAGTCTGGGAAGACCCCAGTATCTAGTGACGAATTTACTATGTCAAGAACATTATCAATTAGCACGCCTGATACTTCTTTGAAAAACCTTGTTGGTATCGGGTCAAGGACGAGGTGGAGGGTTTTAATTGAGATATTATTTTTGTAAATCAGGTAAATCTATCCTAGTGAAAGAGTTTAATTTGTTTATAACAGGATGTTGGGGTTTAGGGGATCCTTAGTGTTGGGGAGATATACTATGTTATTTCTAATATCATTAATTTTTGATTGAAAATACAGCGACAGCCTCACAGGTTTCACTGGAAGCACTTAGGAGGCATTCCTTTGAGCTACCTGGGTTTAGTAGGCGATCAATTGTTGAAAATAAGACTCTAGGATTACTAGCATTGTTATTTATAATCTTAGAGAAATAGCAGCGTCTCTCAAGACGGACAGTGTTATTGTATTCTGTTATTTTGACTTTTAATATTTCGTGGTGGATAGTAAGTTTAGTCTTCCTCCATTGACGCTCAGCTCTACGGCATGTTCTCTTTAAATCAGACACTCTTTGGGTCTTCCATGGTATAACAATGCTAGAAGATTTTTTCACTGTCTTTTCAGGTGCAACTATGTCAACAGCAGCTCTCACTTTAGAATTAAATCTTTCCACCTTACTATTTACATTGTCCTCGCTATTATAGCTGGCACTATAAACGGACTGATTGCTTAAAATGTTTGTAAGTTTTAAAGCTGCTGCGAATCAAAGAAGCGTTTTTAACAATATGCTTCTCATGAGTGTTTTTTTATCATTATTTCTATATTAAAAAGTAGAAGAAAATGGTCTGATAGACCAATATCAATGATCTGTTTTATATCAACTTTCAGTCCTTTAGTAATCACTAAGTCTAATGTATGACCTGCTTTATGTGTAGGCTGATTTATGAGTTGTCTCAAATCAAAAGAATCCAGGAGGTTCATAAATTCTTTTACTTTTAGATCACACTGATTATCTATATGAAAATTAAAGTCGCCAACTATTAGGAGTGTGTCATATTAGTAATTAAAATTGACATTAAGTCAGAGAATTCCTCAAAAACGAGCGTTATATTTAGGAGGTCTATACACGGATAGTACTAGAACTTGAGAATCTCCATGAATAACAACGGCGAGATACTCAAAGGACTTGAACTTACCAAAACTGACATCTTTACATTTTAATCGCTCGAGTAAATGTTAGCCAATCCGCCCCTTTTCCCTGGCGGTTTGAATGAGTAAAACTGTAATCCGGAGGCAGATTCGATTAAAACTGACGCGCATCTGAATTCAGCCATGTTTCATTTAGTGCAATAAGATCTATTTTTTATCACTAATAAGATCGTTGATAAAAAACGTTTTGTTAGTTAAAGCTCTGACATTTAATAGTGCCATATTTAATGTTTCGGAGGTGCAGAGATGAGTACTATGTGCGTTATTGTTATTTGGAATAGGAACTAAATTATTATTATTAGCGCTCTGTGTATATTTTTGTTTAATCTGTGATCTGTTTTATAGTTTTAATACATTGTTCCTCTAAAATAGTGATTTTAATTAGATTATTGGAGTTTATGCCGTATTTCCTAGGTTTTCTACGTGCATTGAGATTGCTTATTACAGTATTAATGGTGTGAACTTTAACGGAAGACTCTATTAAACATTCATCATGTCCTGGCACAGCAGTATTATTTCGGAAGGGGTTAAGAGCAGAGATAGATAGTCAAGAAAAACGAATTACCTTCGATATGTTTTCGGAGAGGACCCGGGCACCGAAACTGTTCGGATGCAGGCCATCACGCTTGAAGAGACGTCGCCTTTCCAAAAAGAGATTCCAATTGTTGATGAAGCCGACATCCTTCTTCTTGCAGAAACCCTGTAGCCAGTTGTTCAACCCTAGCAGACGACTGTAGTACTCGTTGGATCGTCTGACGAGAGGTAGTGGACCCGAGACGAAGATCTTTGCCGATGGGGTCCTCTCCTTCGTGTCTCTAATCAGAGCTGCGAAGTCAGCCTTCAGGATTTCTGATTGTCGGTGCCTTATATCGCTTACGCCGGCATGCAAGACGATTGATCCAACTGCCCTCTCCTTGTGTTTCTCGTAGACTGCTGGCGCACGTTTCATTACATCTCGGACACGAGCACCGGGAAAACAAGAAACAAACGATTTTGCATTAGGGCATGCGACATTAAGGTTTCTAACGATGGAATCACCTACCACTAATACATCACCAGGTGCTGAAGGCGAAATGGGGACGCAGAGAGGGTCAAACCGGTTCTGAGATAAAATGCTCGCCTGTGCCGATGGAGGTGCTCTGGCCTTGAACCCCCGCCTGCATAGCTGAAATCCACCGAGGTCAGCAGCGGCGCCGCTCCTACGAGACGCGGGGGTGAGGTCGGCACAACGCGGGGTTGATGTTTCGCCGGTTCCAGATGGCAAGGACGGTTTATCCAACAGCCGGGCCTTCAGATTTCTCAGGTATTTCCGTCGGGACAGGAGTTTCTGAATCTTTTCATCAAGAGCTTGGAGTTCCTCAATTACGATTTCAAAGCGAGTTACCCCACTGTCGGCCATTTTCTACTTCGTGCCCTAGGAGAAATGAGAGAGAGAGAGAGAGGTTAGAGCCTAGTCATAGAAAGAGCCCATGAATAGACGAGCTGGACAGACCGTTAAGATTGCACACTATTAAAACCCAACAAAGTGTGAAAACTGAAAACTGTAGGCACTGATGGCTATACAGTAAAATTTTATTTTAAAGAATTGTACTAAATTATAGCCTTTAATGCTAGCTGTTTTCATGAAATGTAAAGATAACATTCTATAATTATACAAGATCGAACTGGATTTGTTGTAGTCAGAAAATTACTATCAAATTCTTACTTTTAATGTAAGATATACTGTACATCCAGTAGCAAGAGAATTTTCTGGGTTATTTTATCCCCGGATGTAACAGGTACACGCTATAAATGGCAAAAAGTCTACACATGGTAAATGTCTTAAAAATATTGAAAAAATAAAGTGAAACAACAACTAGGAAATACATATGTGAATGAATAAATGAAATGTTAAAATAGTAAATAAATAAACAAAATCAACATGCATATATGCCTAGGTACAAATAACATATGAACTATACTCCTTAATTATGGATTTGCTTTTAAGTCTCTCATGATTATCATGGTTAGTCAAATGCTATTGGATGGCTAGGGAGGCTAGGCTAGGGCTAAGGAGGTCAGAGGTCAGAAAAAATAGGTTTTCAGTAGTGTGTTCTAAGTGTTACACAGTATTACCCTGGCATATCTCTGTTGGCAAAGTATTCCATATTTGTGGTGCATAACAGCAAAAGGCCACGTCACCACTTTTTATTCTTGGCTCTTGCAAACCTTTTTACAATGATCTTGGATTATAACTTGGAATGTAAGGGGGTTTCCATCCATCCATCCATTATCCAACCCACTATATCCTAACTACAGGGTCACAGGGGTCTGCTGGAGCCAATTCCAGCCAACACAGGGCGCAAGGCAGGAAACAAACCCCAGGCAGGGTGCTAGCCCACGCACACCCACACACAGCACAATTTAGAATCTTCAATACACCTAACCAGCATGCCTTTGAGCTGTGGGAGGAAACCAGAATACCAAGAGGAAACCCATGCAGACACGGGGAGAACATGCAAACTCCACACAGGGAGGACCCAGGAGGCGAACCTGGGTCTCCTAACTGTGAGGCAGCAGTTATATACAATTAATAGTATTTTAAAATTAGTTTTAAAGTACATAAGTACCAATGTAACAATGCTTAAACAGGTGAAATATTCTCAAATTTTCTTTTACTGGTTGAGATTTTTGCTGCTGCATTCTGAGCTAACTGCAAACCACTGATTTCTTAGGTGATCCACTTAGGAGTGCATTACAGCAATATAGTTGGCTAGGAACAATGATGTGAATTAATTTCTCAGCATCTTGCATATTATAAGAAGTTTACATTTTTCAGTGTTCCTTAAAAGAGAAAATGCAGACCTAGTAATATTTTTTATTGTGGTATCTGAAATTTAGCTCAAAGTCCATAAAAATACCTACATTCTTTACTTCTGCCTTGACTATTAAGGCCAAACAATGAAGTTTATTTTTAAGACCTTCAATTTTTCTTTTTTTGCTAACAACTAACATTATTTTTTTACTCATTTACCCTGAGGATATTACCACTCATACATTATGAAATTTAAGTAAGACATTGGATCAGAGGACCTAAAGTTACAGGGTCATCAGTAGCTATAGATAAGTAAAGCTGCATGTCAACTGCATAACTGTAGTAGTTCACCTTGTAATTCAAGATAAACTAATAGGAGCACGAAGACTCAAAATAATAGTGGGCCCAAAATAGATCCTTGCAGCACCCCATATAAAATATCATGGATCACCAAACTATAATCACCACATCTAACAAAGAATTTTCTACTTGTTAAATAATATTCAAATGAGAATAATGTGCTCTGTGGTGTAAAATGCTACGCTCAAGTCTAAGAGAAGAAGAACAAATGCTGTATATGGCTGCATTTACCTGCAAATCATATAATACTTTAACCAATTTCATTTATATGCTATGATTTGATTTAAAATCTGACTGAAGCTTATTAAGAATAGAATGTTTATTCAAGTAATTATTTAACTGCTGCAAAATGACATTTCTAGAATTTTGTTTAAAAATGGCAGTTTATAGATAGGTCTAAAATTGTTAAAGAAAGAGAAGACAAGATTGTTTTACTTGAGGAGGGATTTAACTAGTCCAGCCTTTAGAGAATCTGAGAAGACCCCAGCATCTAATGAAGTTAACTATGTCAAGTGCGATATCAATTAGCACATTGGAGACTTCTTTGAAAAAGCCAGTTGGAAGTGGGTCAAGGACACAAGTGGAAGATTTCAGTTGAGTAATTATACTACAAACTTCAGGTAAACCCATTTAAGTGAATGAATTTAATTCATTGTATTGAGCAAGCTGAGGTTCTACAAGGTTGACTTTTGTAGTATTCATTATATTTAATATTATTTATTTTATGTTAAAAAATGCAGCAAAACCTTTACATGTTTCAATTGATTTTTCAGGATCGAGCTGGATTCAGATAATGGATTTTTCACATTATCATCTAAAATTTTAGAAAAACTGGACTTTCTCAAGATACAGTATATTTTATTCAGCTGCATATGCCTTCAGTGTTAATAGAAGACCGTTAATTTAGCTTAACTCTATTTATGCTAAGTCTTCTGACAGTATCTCTTAATTTTAGATGCTCTGGAAGTCTTCCAACATATTTTAGTAGCGGAAGATTTCTTAATTTTTTCAGGAGCTATTCCATCATCTGCGGCTCTCACCTTAGTAGTAAAATGTTGCAAATTACTGGTTAAGTTGCTGGAAAATTGAATTCAGACTGCTTATTCAGGATTTTAACAAACTTAGAAGTTGCTATGGCATCAAAATAAGCTTTAGTCACTAGTATTTCCACATTAAATGAAATGCAGAAATGGTTAGATATACCAAACTTCATGACCTGTCTCACGTCAATTTTAATCCTTTTAAAAGCTAATTTAAGCTCTGAATACTTTAAACTACAATACAAAATAAATTAAAGCATAATTTACATTTAATTCACAATTTCATAGAGTGTAAAAAGCAAAAAGTGTTCTAATGTTATTTTAAATCTGTGCTTTCCAATGTAAAGTTGAGGAGCCTGGCACAATCAGGCACAAGGCAGGAAAATTTAATCCGTGATATAGTATTGTACGATTGTACTGATTTCGTGCAATTTTTTTGCCAGCACTATGGCCGTTTCAAGACGTGCATTTACGGTTTTCACCGCCTAATTATCAATGGTGCGTGGCTGTGTTGAAGAACCATCAACACCTTTGAGAGAGCGCAATATGAAAACTGTTGCATCACCACTCACCGCATTGTGTATTACTTTCTCACTGACAGCAGTATTTTTGCATTGTGACAAAACCTAAAATCAACTTTATAAAATGTATATATGTTTACAGAGCATTTCATTTAAGTGATGCACTGTTGCTAAATTTTTTATCATTTTGCTACAAAAATGTTTAAATTAGGAAACTCAGTTTTGAACGTCGAGAATGATTATTCACTTTATTTATTCTAGAAACTTCCAACACTCAAAACATCTGGGTGTGGGTATTAGATGTTACTAGGGTGGAGAAGAAATATCAAGGAGGCGAAATGTAGTGGGAGCGAAACGTGCTGAGGGTGAAATGCGCTGGGGCGAAATGTGAGATGCGAAATTTCCGTAAACCAGACAATGACCCCAAGGAATGACTTAAAAACAACAATGTTAATGTCCTGGAATGGCTGAGTCAAAGTCTGGATGTCAGTCCAATTGAGAATTTGTGGTTGGACTTGAAAAAGGATGTTTACTCACAATCCCTCATACAGCCTGGCAGAGCTTGAGCAGTTTTTCAAAGAAGAATGAGGAAAACTGCAGTGTTTAGCTGTGCAAAGCTAATAAGAGACCTGTTCACACAGACTTAAGGCTGTCATGGATGCCAGAGGTGCATCTACAAAATGTTGACTATTGTGAATGCTTATACAATTAATTAATTTGCATGTTATATTTGTAGTCCTGTGGTGGGTTGGCACCCTGCCCAGGATTGGTTCCTGCCTTATGCCCTGTGTTGGCTGGGTTTGGCTCCAGCAGACCCCCGTGACCCTATTCGGATTCAGCGGGTTAGAAAATGGATGGATGGATGGATGTTATATTTGTAATTCATTTAAACATCTTTGCAGATATCTTTTTTCCCTTCAACATTAATGACAAAAAAGCCAATTAAATCCACCGTGATTCAATGTGATTTCCCAGATAACCCTCAGAGAATCGCGCCACGTGGCCATAGTACTGTAAGTGACACTCCCTCACAATGCAGGTAATATGCCTCATTCTGGACTCCGTGAGCAACCGCTCATTGAACACAAAGTCAAACCAGTGGGACCCAGGGATTCTCCAAAAAGACACAGTATCAAAGGAGTCCAGTCTTCATCTCAGGTCACTGGATAGCGTCCATGTCTATCAACCATATACCAAAACAGGAATTGGACCTTCGTCCTTTTGCAAAGATATCAGTAGCGCCATACACCCCTTTCCTGCAACCTCATGACCTCCCCCCATGCTCTTCCAATCTGCCTACTGAGTTCATAGGAAGAGTCAAAAGAGACATGAATGTCGCCGTTGAGGTAACCAAACCTGTCCACAGACAGAACACTGCTGATGCCTGTGCCCAAGAGGTTGTTAAAGGCCTGGATCTTGGTTTTTATCCAGAACACTAGCAAGACCAGACACTCAAACTCCTTGCTCACTATCAAGAGCCCCAAACAGAGCCCCCAATGACTCCACGAAGATCTGTGAATCTTTCTTCACCAACATATGCCCCATTGCCAATGGACCCCACAACCCTGCCCAACACCCAGTCCGTGCAAGCATTGAACAGAGTAGGAGCAAGAACACATCCCTGACAAATTCCAGGATCAACTGGAAAAAACACAAAGGTTCTGCTTCCATTCTGCGCAACACTCATAGTACTAGAGTACAGGCCAGCCATGATATCCAGCAACTTCAGGCAGATTCTGTGAAGTCTCAGGATGTCCCACACAGCAGCTTGATCAACTGAGTCAGACTCTTTACGAAAATCGGCAAAGGCTGCAAAGAAACTCTGCCGATATATGCATTTGCTCTCCATGAGATCCCTCAGTGCCAGGATGCAGTTGATGATAGATTTCTTAGGTGTAAGACTAGACCACTATGATCACTGGTAGGTGAGCAATTGATTGCAGATCTTATTGACGATGCTCCTAGCAAGGACCTTACCCAGTACTGAGAGCAGTGTTATCCCCCTGCAGTTGCCACAATACAGGTGATCACCATTCCCTTTTCAGATAGGGAAGACAAGTCCCATTTTCCAGTCAGTTGGGATGACACCTGTCTCCCAAATGGAAGCAAAGATTGCTTGCAATGCAAGGAGGACAGCCTTACCCCCAGCCTGGAGAAGTTCACCCCTGATACCATAGATCCCTGCAGCCTTCCTGACCTTCAGCTGGTTCACCACTTGTGCAATATCACTGAGGCTGGGTGGCTCACCTGTAATTGGAGAATCAGCCTCTTTCTACATCCCCACACTTTTATTGAAGGACCAATTTAAAATATTACTTGTCATATTGTATAATGTTCATCATAACTTAAAACTCTTTTAGCATGTTACCTCTTAATCTTTTTTCCTTATGATGAAAAGATTCAACTCTTCCAATCAAATTGCTTATGCCCCACAGTCCTGCAAAAGGTCTCTAGTTCTTCTCTGGACTTTCTCTAGTGCTTTTATATCACTTTAGTGTACAGAAATAAGAACTACAAACAGTCTGTCAGATACAATTCCCACAGGGTGTTAGAGTTAAAAATAATAACTTTCCTTGAACTACAGTATACACAATTTTATTATTCTACATCCTAATAACCTTCTCCTTGGGTTATAGACAGTCACAAGTCTACAAGGTCCCAATTGACTTTCAGATATTACATGCTTTCAAATTTTTTAAAACCCACGGTGTAATTATATGAAATATGTTGACTTTTTATTTGTTTTCATTAAAATGCGTTTGCCACTGGTATTCATATAAGGTTTGGTTACTCTGTATTGATTTAGATTATTCTAGAATATGTCGCAAACCAGTTAATTTAGTGTTGTGTGCAAATGCAGTCATTGTGTTATATACATTTTTATCTAGAATATTTACATAAATTAAAATGAGAGGCAGCTCCTGCAGTGATCCTCAAGGAATAACAATTTTGCTACTGTATGTGCAAAAAAAGTGTGTTATCATAACCCTTTGTTTTCTGTGCTTAAGGTAATTCTGTATATCTGTTTATATTACTGCTTCTTTCCAGCTCATCATATTCCAGGAAGTAGCTGATGTCCCCTCCCAACTTCACAGTGAATCACTAATGCCATATTTCAGTTCTGTTCTCAGAGAGCACCTGACATATTCTTATACATTGTATCTGTGTGTCTCTTGACTTTTCCTTTTATGCTGATTGTGCTTCTATCTTAAATGTATTTTCTTATCTTACATAATAATTCAGGTGTCATTAAATCTGAATAGGTTTTTCTGTTGTGATTTTTAGTGGCCTCCTAGATAAAATGCCACAAAAAGCAATAATGTAACTGAAATACATTGCTAGCATTGGTAAGACTTCATCTATTTACAGAAGCCATTAGACGAAGATAGCCTTCACATGATTTCATGCTTTCTACATATGTGAATCTCCATACAGGCAAAATTACATGATTTTGACATTAATATAAAATAGGGTTACTCAGCTCCGGTTCTGGAGGTCCACAATATCTGCAGGTTTTCATTCCAACCAGTATTGCGTAATTAGAAGCCAGGCCTAGTAGATAATGGTACTAGGTATTTAGTTATATAGCTTTTTAATTATTTCATTCCTCCAAAGACAAATCTTATCACACTTTAGATTCTTCATCTTCTGGAAACATTATCCATATGTTCTGTGGTTCTGAACAGATTTTTACCTCTTGGTCCTCCCTTCTCCCTCATTTATTTTAAAACATTGTATTAACACAGATACTTCATGATGTATATACAAAGGTTTAAATGGAAGTATGATAGCTGGAGTGCTGGTGGTTCTTTTGACATTTTCACTTCATTATTAACTGGTTGGTTAAGAAAACGGGCAGCAACAAAAACCTAAATGCAGCTGTTTAAAATGAAAATAGGCAAGTGAGATTTCTCCGTTGTAACGAACAAGTTATCTAAAAAAAAAAAAAATTAAAAAAACATACTGGTAAATAAATGGGTTCTAATTAAAATTTGGTGAAAGCAAAAACCTGCAGCCACTGTGGACCACCAAGACAGAAGTTTAGTACCACTTATCAAGGCATTCAAACTTGACCTTTGAGAATATCTTCACACCTCCAAATGTTTGTTTATTGTTATCATAAGAGGTGCAAAAAAAGCATAAAATGCGAAGAAACAAATTTGGGATCACCCAATATACCTGTATTGTTAGAAGAATATACCTGTAATGTTATACTGGTCGTCAATCTGGACAGGGTGAATATGCATACTGAATGGCTTCATAGCTGGAGAGCAGGAAGGGCATATTGTAGGACAGGAAGTGGCATGAGGTCTTCTGTAGGGGCAGAAGGTGAGAGGTTTAATTGTTTTTTTCTTCTGAATGTCTGTGGGAACAGAAGGAGAGGCATTACTACTCAGTGCCAACCCCTGGTCTGGGATGTCAATGTGTGACAAGGGACATTCCTAAACCAGACTAGCACAGAAATATAAATGGTAAAGCCAAAAATAAACTATTAAAGATACTTTGTTAAAGTATTTAATAACATACAGGATGGTGAATAAATAAGACAGGACCAAAATATTAAAATGCAAAACAAAGGTAATAAACACATTACTGTCCCTTGGTACAAAATACTAAAGAGTAATGAAACAAAACAACTTTAAAACAAAAGTGATCAAAGTACATAGAAACTCTCCCTGGTTTAATGAAAACACTCAAGCTCTTAAATTAGAGTGTCGAAAACCGGAGCGTAGATGGAGAACAACAAAGCTACATGTCTTTCAAATTGCATGGACAGAGAGTGTTAATAAATATAAAAAAGCCCTCTTTAAAGCTCGCTCAGAATACTATTCTACATTAATAGATAGCAATAATAAAAATCCTCGGGTACTGTTTAGAACAGTTGCTAAATTAATAAATGGGAATTCAGATTAACAGTGCAAAATACCAACAGATATTAGCAGTACAGACTTTATGAACGTCTTCAATAAGAAAATTAAAAATATAAGATCCCAGATCTCTGCATCACAGTATAAACCAAATACTAGCTTAGCAGACCCTGTCTCACATTGCATTTAGCACTTTAATAATTTTAATCCTGTAACTGAGCAGGAAGTCTTAAGTTTAATTACTAAAATGAAGCCCACTACTTGTTCCCTAGATCCAGTGCCAACAAAACTAGTAAAAAGTGCCATGGATGTTCTTGCAGCGCCTATTCTAACCATTATCAATAGTTCATTACTGCATGGCACCGTACCTGTTGCACTAAAAGTGTCAGTCATTAAACCATTACTTAAAAAGTCAGACCTAGACCCACACATACTAAATAATTATAGGCCTATTTCAAATTTACCGTTTCTCTCTAAAATACTAGAAAAAGTAGTCGTCACTCAGCTTCAGTCACACCTTGCTCATTACAATTTTCTTGAGAAATTCCAGTCTGGTTTTCACACTGTTCATAGTACAGAAACGGCACTAACACGGGTTGTAAATGACATTCTGATATCCTCTGATGAAGGAAACTCCACTGTAATTATGTTGTTGGACTTAAGTGCAGCGTTTGACACCATTGACCATTCTATTTTACTGCACAGGCTAGAAAACGATGTTGGGCTTACAGGCCCCGTACTCACTTGGTTTAGTTCTTATTTATCAAATCGATTCCAATATGTACAGAAATGTGCTGATAGTACTCCATCATTATTCACAAAAGTTCAATATGGTGTCCCGCAGGACTCAGTACTGGGACCTTTACTGTTTTCACTTTACATGCTTCCACTGGGATCTCTCATTAGAAAACATAATGTTTAATTTCACTCGTATGCAGATGACACCCAGTTATACCTTTCATTTAAATCAAGTGAAGTTTCCCCGGTGTTGTCTTTCATTAGTTGTGTTAGTGAATTAAAGGAGTGGATGAATGAGAACTACTTGTCTTTAAATACCGATAAAACAGAGATGTTAATTGTTGGGGGGAATGACGCTGATCACAGAGAAATTAATTCATGCATTTATTTTTAGTAGGATTGACTACTGCAATGCGGTGTTCACTGGATGTTCAACCTGTTCTTTATTCAGCCACCAGTTAATTCAAAATGCTGCTGCAAGAATTATTACATGAACAAGAAAATATGAACACATAACTCCAGTTCTTAAATCCTTACACTGGCTCCTGGTTAAATTTAGGGCAGATTTAAAAATCCTCCTTTTAACATATAAAGCATTAAATGGCCAAGGTCCGACTTACTTGTCTGAACTTATCACGACTTACAAACCTGAGCGCACATTAAGATCTCAAGATGCCGGTCTGCTTATGATTCCAAGGATTAATAAAATAACATTGGGAGGTCGAACTTTTAGTTACAGGGCCCCTAAACTGTGTAATGGTCTGCCTGCTACTATAAGAGATGCCCCTTCGGTCTCAGCCTTTAAATCCTGGCTGAAGACTCACTACTTCAGTTTAGCATATCCTGACTAGAGCTGCTGATTAACTGTACAGACTGCATCCCTGTTGTTAGTCATTAGCACTAAAACATAAGTAACATGATAGTTATAATTGAATACTAACCCTCACCTATTCTGTTTCTGTTCTCTGTACTCAAATGTGGGAATTGGTGCCACGGCCCACCTGCCAATTTGTTTGCCTGCATATGGTAAAGTCATACCTGATGGAGGATCGCAGGAATCATGGGAAAGAGGGGTCCTTTCATCGGATTGGCTGGCCCAGCAATGTTTTAGCTGTGGAATGGCCAAATGGGGGAGGCAGCTTGATGGATGAGGTCTGCAGGACTCTAAAAATATCCAAATTTTATTATGTGATATCATCTACTGTTAAATTCTGCTCCGTACTTCTAAAATTTTTATTTTTATGCTGTATTAAGGATTTGTTCTGTTCTGTGTATTGTATTGTATTGACCCCCTTCTTTTTGACACTCACTGCTTGCCCAACCTACCTGGAAAGGGGTATCTCTTTGAACTGCCTTTCCCAAGGTTTCTTCCATTTTTCCCTACAAGTTTTTTTTTTTTGCGAGTTTTTCCTTGTTTTCTCAGAGAGTCAAGGTTGGGGGGCTGTCAAGAGGCAGGGACTGTTAAAGCCCATTGCGGCACTTCCTGTGTGATTTTGGGCTATACAAAAATAAATTGCATTGTATTGTATTGTATTGTATTGTAATGAGTTCCCTGACTACAAGGAACTCATGTGGCAGAAATCGACATCTTGATGAAAGAAACAAACTTATCCTTTACTAGAACAAGTCTGATAAAACCTTTTTGAGTCAGTAAGCAGGCCGGCGAGAAGCTTGTCCATCTGCATCATTTATTATTCATGCAGCACCAGTCTGAAGAGGGAGCCTTCATCACAGCAGTGTGTTACAGTATGGTCAGAGTGATCAAAGAAACAGAGGACAGAGGTTAATTTTAATATTTAAGCTACTGAATTTGTATACAGTAATCCCTCCTCGATCGCAGGGGTTGCGTTCCAGAATAGGTGAAAATCCGCAAACTAGAAACCATATGTTTGTACGGTTATTTTTATATATTTTAAGCCCTTATAAACTCTCCCACACTGTTAAAATTATTAGAGCCCTCTAGACATGAAATAACACCCTTTAGTCAAAAGTTTAAACTGTGCTCCATGACAAGACAGAGATGACAGTTCTTTCTCACAATTAAAAGAATGCAAACATATCTTCCTCTTCAAAGGAATGCGTGTCAGGAGCAGAGAATGTCAGAGAGAGAGAGAGAGCACGAGAGAAAAGCAAACAATCAAAAAATCAATATGTGCTGTTTTTAAGTATGCCGAGCACCGCGATAAAGCGGCCGCAAAGAAGGGAGCAATGTGAAGGTAGTTTTTCATGATTTTTTTAGAGGGGCTTCCGTATCCTGTAGGCAAACAGCCTCTGTGCAAACAGCCGCTCTGCTCACACCCCCTCCGTCAGGCGCAGAGAATGTCAGAGAGAGTGAGAGAGACAGAGAAAAGCAAACAATCAAGCACCGCACAGGAAGCATATCATGTATCATTGAGGAGTTTTATTTAATACAAAATATATGCTCTGATTGGGTAGCTTCTAAGCCATCCACCAATAGCGTCCCTTGTATGAAATCAACTGGGCAAACCAACTGAGTAAGCATGTAGCATAAATTAAAAGACCCACTTCCCACAGAAATCCACAAAACAGCGAAAAATCTGTGATACTGTATATATTTAGACATGCTTACATTTAAAATCCACGATAGAGTGAAGCCGCGAAAGTCGAAGCGCGATATAGCGAGGGATCACTGTACAGTGTCAATCAATGCATACATTTACTCTGGTTGGTTCATTGGTTTACACCCAAAACACTTAAATAAAAGTCTATTTTATTATATTGTTATTCTTCCCCTATTCTTTGGATTTTACCATCACCCTTTAAATTTCTGTGTATATAACAACTGTCCCTATGCTTTGTGTCTGCTGATTTCTTGGTCATTTCCTTGTACATTTTGTGGATTACATCAACTTTCTTCTGGTACATCCCTTGTTTACTTGACAATCTTAGTATTTTTCCAAAACCAATTCTTATATATTTCAGAATACACTGCAAACCAAAATACTTAGCTATTTTTACCATTTTATTATTCTCTCAGAGTCACCTATCATAGGAGTTACCCACTCTTTTCACCTTCATCACCTTTTAGCTCTGGCTGTGCTACCTCCCACCTACTGAGCACATGCCAAATTCTTTCTCCGGATTTCACTCTCAATGGTATTTTGGCTATAACAGGCTTTTAAGTCTTGACCAGAAACTGCTTTCAAGTGAAGCCCCAAGAATCATTTCTGGGGTCAGGAATAGGATAGGGAGCTCCTGTGGCCAAACTCCAGAAACACCTCTCAGTGAACTTTTTGGACCCCGGTTCTCTTTTAAAGGGCCAGGCAGCACACATGTGCTTGCCCTCTGTCATGGGAGTTAGGGTACCACAAGTAATATAATTATTACTTATAAATTGAGCTGCATTTTCTTGTTTTGCAGGACATCTAGACACGTGTCTGCTGTAAATGTAGCATTCCTGGATTGTTTTACAATCAAGTGGGGACAGATATAATCACAGGTTCCTTGACTACACTGAGTGCATGTAGGCAACTAATGACATGCTTACAAACAAACATTGTCTGCTTACAAACCTGTGGATACACATACAGTAAGTACAAAGAACTGGCCTGCATGTGTGCATGTAAGAATACATAGTTTATGTGTGCTGAAGTACTGCATGTGAAGGCCTTTAACCCTAGAAAGATCACATCTCAGAAAATTGAGTTTCAAGCGTTGGCTTCTCCAATTGGAGTGTTTGCTTGAATATATTCTGGAGGGGTCGGCTTTAATTTTGTGTGGGTTATGTTATACTTCATGACTATGATGACACATCTGTACAGAGGTGGATGGTTTTGTGGTGTTCAACTGCCACTAAGCAAGTTTGCATAATGATTGATTTTCACTATAAATCAATTATAGTTATATTTTACAATTAAAAATAATAATTACAAAATAATAATAAATTAGTTCCTTCGTGCCCTATTTCTAAATTTTAATTAACCTTCTGTTTTAGTGGTCTTTTGATTAATTTCATTATTCACTGCTCCCTATATTGTACATATTCCAAAGCATAATCTATTGCTTATTTGACCTCATTTAATACCACAGAAATGTTCTAAATAATCATATGAAAGATGCTCCATTTCTAAATGCTTTCAAAGATAAATTAACCAATGTATAATAAGATGTTTATTGATTCTTTGTGAAATTAGTTACAGCAGTGGCGAAATTTTTAAAAACCCAAAAAGGTATTTTAATGTTACAGTATATGCTTACATTTTGAAACTATGCACATGGCTGCAATTTCATTGTTGAAGTACCTATAATAGCCTCTGCCTTTAAAGCCTGAACCAAATACTTAATTACAGAGCTAATGAACTTCAGGAAAACACTGCTGAGCCTGTGCAACTTAAATTCAATCAACAGACATTATTAAGATGTACTCATCCCTTTTTTTAATGGTCATGTTGGGAATTGTTAAACTCTTTATTTTCTCTGATACAAAATATTAGAATTTAAAAGGTAAAGAGATTTTTTTATGAATCATTTTTGTGCACATTTTGTGAAAGGATTGTAGTAGCCAATATTTTAGTGTGATCTTGGTTAACTATTGTCCATCATGAAATTAAGCATCCAGATAACAAAAGGTTAATCAAGTTTATGAGTCCTCATAAAATAATGACCTCTAATGCATCAGAATCACAATCATTATAGCATGGCCTTTATTACATATCTCTGTTGAGACTGGAAGGCCCAATTAAGTTTCAGATGGGCCTGTTTTTATGATCTTAGCAACAAATTAGCCAAATTTCTTAAAAGTCCATTATCATTTTCTAAGTACAAAAGATGCTAAAAATAGGAAGACAGATAAATCGATCATAGTAAATGTGGATGTTACACCATTTACCTAGAATACTGTCTGGAGTGACTTGGTTATGGTAGAAGTTTTTAATTAATTCAGAATATTTGTATGTGTCACAAATGCATTTTGAGTGAAATACTTCTGAATCATATGGGTTCCAATGGATTCACAAAGGGTACCTGTACCCCAGATTAGTATCCCTAAACCATCTGTTCCAAATTCACGGTTATGGTTAGCCAAAGTCTATCTCTGCAACATTGTGGTGCAAATTTAAAAACCAAACATCATGCTAATCCATTACAGAACTCAGAGCCAAGTTACCTAACTTACATGTATTTAGAATAGCAAAAAAAATAAATAAAAAATTACAAGGTTGAAAACATACAAAGACACAAAGAGAACTTGCAACCTCTATTCAGACAGTGGCCTGGCTGACTTTCAAACACAGATGTTTGATGCTTTGAAAAATCAGTGCTAACCACTGTTCCCATTCTGTCTTCTCAGTAATGATGAAAAATCAATTATATAAGCACTATTAGAATCGGCACATCACCACATTGTTACTAAAATTGGATAATATGGCTTGTCAACAACTTTCCCCAGTCTGTTAGGTCCTTGGGATTTGAAAAATGATGGAGGATGGGGGATGGGGGGGGTATCGGGGCAGGTGGGGGATCATAATGGACACTTACAAAAGAGAGGCCTGTTAAGTGTTGAATATAATTCATGTTAACATGATGCAGTGATGGCACCACCTCCACACATAACAAGAGTGCTGCTATTCAAGATCTCCCTCACTCCAACAAGTTATTTCAATTGTGTGTCTCCTTGATGGCAGGGTTGTGAGTCCAAAAGCCAAGATTTAGTTTAAGAAAGGGAAAGAGTCTTGAATGGCTCCAAGGCCAAGTCAGTTATTATAAATAAAGAAATGTGCGTGTACATTCAGAAAGCCATTAAGTCATAGAGAATTTGCTTTATCTGAATTAACAAAGGACCAGCCGAGACTGTGATCATTCAAAGAAGATTTCAATGCCACAGTTTTAATTTAAGAGCTTAAAAGATGGGAAAAAAATAATGATTTTTTTTATATTCAATAAATTATCATTTGTCTCATTATTCTTACATGTTTTCTCAGTTTTTCTCTGTAAATATGATGATGAATGTATATACTGTATGTTATATTAAATGCAATGTGAGCGTGCAATGTGAGCCTGCTTTTTTGACATTTTCATTTATTTCAGACTTTGATATGCTTTGAGGCAGTGTGATTATTATAACCTAAATAACTTAAAATAATTTTTAGTGAATTTACTTAATTGCCACAGTCTGACATCAGGCCATGATTTTGGTCAAATTACTATATGGAAGTAATTTATCATAATAATGCCATCACTTGGTATATGGAATTGGATTTGTAATTCCCCTTTCAAAAAACAAACACAATTACTGCCTAAAATGCATTAACACTTTGAATGCAAGGTATGAGCTAATTCGTATCTCACTGAGCCTGTCTAGACGCAAAATATAAGAAACTAATTTCTCAGGATACAGCCACTATAGACACTGCTAGTATGTTGCCGATCTTTACTGCTGTGTCTCAATTACCTTATACAGTGCTGCCATCTAGTGGATAGCCTTAGATATTTTTTGTTTTGGCGGCAACAGCTTGCAGAAAATTGTATTATAAATAGGCAGTCTGTAGTTATGCCATCACAAAAAACTTATAAAGCTGCTGATGTTTTGAAATGCATAGATTTGTTGGAAGAATATTTTAATGATAATGACAGTGACTGAAATTGAGACACTTAAATGGATGACGTGGAAGCTGTAGGCTCTGGTACTGATGCAGGTAGCTGCCTTGAAGGCGTTTCTTCATCAAAAGGTGTCTGACATGTCATGTTTGTCAAGACAGCACTACATGGACATTCTGCTGCCCACCAACTGCAAACAA
The DNA here is from genome assembly GCF_016835505.1 of Polypterus senegalus. Lineage (NCBI taxonomy): Eukaryota > Metazoa > Chordata > Cladistia > Polypteriformes > Polypteridae > Polypterus > Polypterus senegalus. Next base: position 67,820,897 of record NC_053167.1, read on the forward strand.
TCACCAACTATAAAATATGTTGTGTGCAACAAGCATGGACAGCACAAAGAAACACATTATATTTGTAGCACATGTGCTTCTGTGTTTGCAGTCTGTGTGCTGACATGCTTCTAGGAGTCTCATTCAAATGTAGACTTTTACATGTTTCTGGTAAAAATAAATAAGTACAGCATTGCCCCTGGAATCCAAATGCCCCAGAACTCGAACAACTTGGAATCCGAACAAAAAATTCTAGCAAATTTTGCCCCAGAATCCAAACACTGCTTTGGAATCCGAATGCCCAGCATGTTGTTCGTGTGTGTTTGTGTGTACGTTTCCCCGGCGCTCGGGCCACCCATACGCTTTGTCGTTCAGTTCATTGTCAGAAGCTGTAGTGAAAGCATCTTGTGTGATTTTCGCTGATATTTTTGCTGCTAATTTTGTGACTGTTTTGTGTTTTTTTTTTATATAATAACAACTTAGTGTATTTGCCATGGGTCCTAAAAAGTGTAGTGAGGAAAATAAGAGTAAGAGAAAAGCTGTTAGAGCTACATTTTTTAATTTTATTAATTTACAATGGTGCTTGACAGTTTGTAAACCCTTTAGAATTTTCTATATTTCTGCATAAATATGACCTAAAATATCATCAGAGAGAAACCAGTTAAACAAATGAGACAAAAATATTATACTTGGTTATTTATTTATTGAGGAAAATGATCGAATATTACATATACTCTACACTGCCTACATTATACAAAACAAATCTCTCTCTCTCTCTAGACATGAGCTAATGTAGTTTCCCATATGCTTACTTCAACTGTTTTGCATTCTCAGATTTTTAATATTTAAAACCTTTTTTGGCTTCAATAACTTCCTTTGCAATTATACAAGAGGTGGAGTATACATTAAAGTAGTGATGTGGGTTAAAAGTTTCATGCAGCTACTTAATTAGAATTTTAGTTTTATAAGCAATGCGGCTTCTCAAGACTGCTAGTTCAGTCCCCACTTTTGAGCCACTTTGTAACCCTGAGCAAGCCGGTTAACCTGCTTGTGCTGTAATGGTATATTTCATTTTCAATTCATCACATAAACCCAGACCAGGCCCTCAGTTATAATGGTGACTGTCAAATTAGGATTATTATTACTGTAATTGAAATATTTATTTTCCTGAGCAAAGGCTCATGCACTGTAGTTGAATTATATACAGTATATAAGTGAATAATATAACTGAATAAGTATATAACTGATAAGTGAAGCTAAAATGTCTTTTGGTTTTAAGAGCAATTTTGTCCGTTTTGCATGCGGAACAAACATATAAAAAAAATCTCTCTTTACCTAAAGGCACATATAATAAAGTAGCCAACTGTCAAGCAGCTAGATCTGGCATCTGAAAATTCTTGAGCCCTGGCCTGATCTAGGCAGTGATGTCTTCAGCATGAAGTCTGAGTTCTCTATCCATAATTGGATTCCCCTAGAGAGGTTTTTCCTATCCAAGTCATGCTGTTATATTAACTGAGATCTCTAAAATGCCCAATATTAACATGTGCTTGACTGTAATTGAATGGGTGCTGTGGTTTTGAAATGTGAATGGCAAGTTCTGTCTTTTTTTTATAACAGATTAACTTGAATAAGCAGGTTCATAAATGAGTCAAAGTAAGGATGACTTATACTTACACTTCTTCTAATTGAGTCACCATACCCTATCCTTACAGTGTTTAGAGAAAGGCAGAAAAGAAAGTAACTCTGGACAGGTTATTAATCTACTGTGTGGCACATGTGCTTATTCCCATACAAAACTATTTTAAAATTGCTAATAAACACAATCTGTTTGTATTTAGGAAAGGGAATGTAAATGGAGGGCCTGAAGAAAGGCGCAATACATGCACTTAGAATGTGTAAATTTGACATGATAATTGTGCACAGGATTTGAACCCAGGACTCTGGAGCAGCATTATTCAACATATTTGTTAGATGGATGTTACATATTTTAATATGATGTTAAAATTAGTTTAAAAACAGCAGACAATATTTGCTGCAATGGTGCCCATAATATATGCATACAGTATATTAATCACTTGTGCCATCCTCTTAATTTTAACTATCATCTGCATCGTACATAGCGTGTGTCACACAGCCTTCTGTTTTTGTAAGTGCATGTGCCATAATTTATTGCAATACTTCAGAACATTAGACTTGCGGTACATGGAAATTTAGATTTTTTTTTCTGATTAATGAAAACATTCCAGTATGGGAAATTTTAATGTCCTTGAAAGGAGTTTTGATTATAATGCACAGCCCGTACTTGAAATCCTCTCAAGGGGGGAGAAGAAGAAAGATTACTATATTATAATAGCTTTTGCATTTATTACATAGTGGCCTAAACCTTTGGAAACGGCACTTCATTTAGCAGAACTTAGAATTAAAGCTCTGGCAATTCATAAGCCTGTTTCCAATTCACAAGCTCAAAATAGATGCAGATTTAACTCAAACTAAATAATATAATCATCTTGTACCAGATTCTGTATCATTTGAAAAACTGATTGATTACCATTAAATATAGTACCATTGATTCTGTTATGAGGCAGGTACAATCACAAAATGTTTATTTGACATTAAAATAGTGTGCCTTAATCTTTTCCAGCAAATGGTTTGCGTGAAAGTATTACTTTGAAGAATATCTAAAAATGATGAATACCTAAAGCCTGTCACTACTCAGATTAAACAGATAAATGGGGGGTTATAGAAGCATGTCAGGTCAAATAGAGGGACGGTATGTTGTCTTGCGTAGTATTACAGTCAGCTTTAATACATCTTGAACCTTTAAAGATTTACACAATTTCTGATTATTGATTAAGCTTGTACACTTTGTGCATTGGAATTGCACAAGGCTCACCATAGATTTTTTTCTTTCTAATAATGTGTAAGTAGGGCTTATACAGTATTTGTAGACTAGCTATGTTTACAGAAATTAGACATTTTTTTTAAATTAACAACTTTTTTTAAAACAACATACACTTACTGTTTTATATTTGCTTAAAGGGTTACTCCAGACTTGGTTAAGAAGCTCTCTCGGACCATCACCAGTAACTGTTCAGTTTCAGGTTCAGCACATTAGGGAGCTATGATCACACTTGTATCATCTAAAAACATTACAGTTTACTACATATGACATTTACTATTCTCTAACATCAAGGTGAATTTATCTATTAGCAATCTAATGACATTTTATAAAGCCCCAATCTAAAATTGTTTAGAGGAAATGATCCTCTTAACATATATGAACATTATTACAGTGCTGTAGTTGTTCATATTCAATCTGGACATTATATTTTATCAATAAAGATAATATAAATAAAATTGGTAATTGTTACAGTTTTGCTGTCAGAGGAGTATTTGATCTCAACTTGGATCACAATACATGTTCAATTTATACCCGATTACACATTATAAAATCATAGGTTCCTGTTTCAGTTCAGTATTCTTCTCATTTGTACCAGTTGTCAGTCAATAACAAATGATCCCAAAGGAGTAAACAGACCTTTGCCGTCTTTTTTTATTATCCTTACATTTTTTCCCCATAATAGACTTTTGTGTTTAGCAACAGATATGAATATCTGGAAAAGATAAATTCCTAAAAAGAATGGGCTTTGTGCCTGAATTCATAATCCATGACAGTAACATTGTTGATGTGCAAAACCTGCCACATTAGAAAAATAGCTCATCCATGAAGAATGAAATATCAAAAACACATGGCAAGTGATGTTAAATAAATTGATAGACAATTGTTTCCTTGAGGTTCAAGGGCAAACTTCAATAAATAAATCATTATATATGCTATTTACAATACATATACTGTAGGATGTTATCCAATCTCATTACTCATTTCAGTCAGATTGAGAATAAATCCTTTTCAGGGCTTTATGCAGATTAGCCTTTGTTTTAGGAGTCCTCAGAAACACCTGTTTAGCTGAAGGAAGATGTCAAGAAAGGCAAGGGAAAGAAATAGGAAGTGCAGAATGAACCCCTTCCATAGAAAAGGATATATTGCAGCTGTCAGTGACTCTGTCATTACCACTGACGAGGCTAAGATTTCAAACAAAATCATGTTATGTTGACAGCCCCACGTAACCAGTTAAAGTACTGCATATATACAGTGTGTTGGAAAGGAGAATATACCACCTTAACTTTTTATAGTAATTGATACAATTTGAGGATGCTTTAACATTATAACATTCAGCAAAAAATTAGCCATATACAGTATCTGAAATGTAAGTGCATCCTTTAATCTGTAATCAAGGATCGGAGGTTAATTAGAATCTGGGGCACCAAAATGCATGCAAAAGACTAGCTGATCAACTGGGGTTTGTTTTAAAATTTCAAGGGCATATCAAAAAACAAAAGTTAACATACACTGAGCAAAACATCTGCAAATTTTTCTAAGATGAATTATGAAACCCTCTAAATAAGAATATATATTTTACAAATGAGAGAAGACTGTTTAGTCTATCAACCTCATTTGTTTAGCTAATAGCAACATTCTTCCAACATCTCATGCAGATATTTTTTACATGTTTACATGGTAATTGCCAAGTATTTGCTCAGTTTGAGATTTGTCCAGGTGTTTCTTGAATTATTTTTGCTGCCTCCACATTATTACATTTTTGCATGATTTGTGAATGTAATTTATATAGGTAAATGTTTCAGTTACTTCTAATAACGTCATTACACAATTATCCAGATGGACCTTCCCCAGTCTTTCATATTCTTTTATTTGTTGTTTTTGTCTACCAAAAAAATAAGTAAGTTTTAAACTATAGGTATGGTTACACTTGTGTGCATGGTGGGGGCAGCTTAAAGGCTCAGATATTAATAATTTCCCGCCAGAATACGAGATGGCAACACTAACTAATACCTTTTCTCTTCGTCTCTCTGCAGACTGGAAGACTGACAACCTTAACATCTCCTGTGTCACGCCCGGTGTCTGCCTGCTTGGACCCGCCACTTCCTGCCAGGAATCCATATTCCTGGAAGCTCCGCCATCTTGAGGCATTCTGTCTGGAGATTCACATCTATACTATGTTTTTCTTTTATTTTCTATGTATTTGAACCTGTTTTGTTTTACATTATATGGGTTTAGCCTTTGGGTGCCACAAAGATTTGTAATCTCTCTGTTTCTTTTGTTACATTATATACATTTATAACTCCACCTGAGACTACCAGGAAGAACTGACAATTACAGATTCTGTGACTGTGCCATGTAACATCTAATCAAAGCATAGGTTTTTTATAAATTTATGAGATGGAATTTAAACAAGTTGTCAACAATGAAGATCAATATAAAACAAATACTTAAGTCTTGAAAATATTGAGAGAGTAAAAAACACATCAGCCATGGTACCTTTACCATGACACCTAAAAATTAGAATCTCTGTTGTGTGTGTTAGATTGACAACATTAAAATTGCCCCATAGGGGTGCATTTGAGAGTGGTGCTGTTATGAGAGTGGTCCTGTTGTTATTCAAATTACAAAGGGACAAATAATCAAAAGCCCACATAATCAGAATACAAAAAGAAACACTAAGTAATCTAAATAAATATGCCACAGACAGGTAATCAAAATATAGCTTAGACTCACTGTACTTTTTGCTGAACTAAAACTTAAAATCAAAAAATTGACTGTGAAGGGGCACACTCCCCCGAGGCACAACATAAAGAGGAACAGGACAATAGAAAATTAAATTGCCAAAATAGAAGAATAAAAAGATAATTCTGAAATAGTTAACAAAAACAATAGCACAAAAATAAAGAAATTAACAAAACCACTTTGATTAACAAAAAAATACTACAGTATTTAAAAAATATAACTAAATAAACAAAAAATTGAAAGCAAAAACAAAGGCAATGGACAAAGCCCAATGAAAATCATGAAACCAAATTTATATGCCACTGTATAAAAGGAATGTTTATTTGTTTTATTTTTAATTCATATCAATGGTAACAAAATAGTGTGTGGAAACATACTCATGTACCACTATTTCAAATGTCATCTCCAAAGTAAGTTAATCCATGTGTCCTTTGATTGACTGTTTTTCTGCCCTGGTTTAAATTCTAAGTTCCACCAAATGTTTCTAGGATCTTGGAAACTGATAGCACTTGTTCAACAATCAAAAATATAGTACATTATAGCAGAGTCAACACATGTCACATGTGGCATTGCCCTCTTTGCTTTGACATGACAAACAACTCTCTCCCTTTAATTGATACTTCAGATAAAGTTTAAATTCCCCCCAAAAGGGTGTCTCTTTGAATGCAGTTTCTGGGTCTTATCCGATGAGAATGATCAATTCCAGGCTAGTAACATCCAGAGTGTTACTGTTTACATCATTTCATTAGTGAACAAAGAGCAATAATTTAACAATCACCAACATAAATGGACAAAATGTTGCACCACTTTTCAAACAATCTTTGGGTTTATGTGTACCCAAGAAACCAATGGCAACTTGCACAATCCTATAACCCATTGCAAGCATTACATCTGTGCTTTCGATTGGCTCTCTGCCTAGGGTGTGGCAGAGCAGAACTGAGATGGTCAGGGTCCAGTTTTGTTAAAGAATATTAAATGTACAAGTGAGAGAAACCAACAAAAACCTACATTAACTACATAAATACATTAATCTTGCTGAAGAAGAGAGTAGACTGACCACCAAATTCCCAGCACATGTAATTTTTATGCCAGCAAAAAAGAGGACCACTGTGTGTGAAAACTCAAAAGCTGTAAAAGGCTGTGCACAGACCACAAAGAAAGACAAAGCACACTTAGAATCACTCCATGTGTGCCAGAGAAGAGTTTCTAAGGGTCTTTAAGGAATGAGAAGAAATTATTGCACCCATCTGAGATGACAGTAATCAGACAGGCAAGTTTACTTTATATTTTTGATTCTGAAAAAAAAATTGTATTGTCTATAACCATGTAGGCAGGGTAAGGCTGAAAAATGTAGTGTTACATTTCGGGTTATTGGCATTGCATAAGCTGAAAGTAATAACCTGTATTATGGATAAGTGCTTACCTGATATGTTCCTCTTCCTAAATTCAATAGCAAAACTAAAACAACCTTCATTTAATTCAGAACAGTATCAGTCATGCAGCATTTTCAAAAAGAATGTGGCACACTTACACCCACCGCACCGCACATTCTTAAAAAGGCAAAACAGTGTGAACAGCTGTTAAACACATACAGGTAACCAACAGTCAGTTTTCCTTTTCAACTCTAAATTGCATTAAGTCACCATAAAAACATTGCAGCTTTATGGACCTTGTCAGAGACCCAAAGCTTCATACATGGAATAACAACTGTAAGAGAGATTGAGGGAGAGATCACCCTGATCAACAAGCAGTTTTAAAAAAGGATGGTTTCTACCTTAAAGTCAGGACTACTATGAAAGAATTCCAAAATGCAAAAATTGAGTTCAGAAAAAAACATAATGTTTACACTAAGCTGACATTTTCAGACAGAAAAAGAAAATGTATTGTTTTAAATGTATTTGTAATGAAGTTGGCATTATTTTTCTATGGAATGATCCTTTTCATCATTCAGTTAACCTAGTAGATTTGGAATCTGGACTTCAGATCACACATTATATATTTTATATACACTTTCGCACACACATACACAAACCCCATTTCCAAAAACAGTAGGTTCAAAATGTAAAATACAAACAAAAACAGAAAGCAGTGATTTGTAAATGTTCATTTACCCATATTTAATGGAAAGCAGTACAAAAACAAGATATGTAAAGTTTAAAGTAATCAACTTCATTTATTTTGGTAAATAAGCACTTAAATGTTATACATATTCTAAGATTGATAGGAAATGTGTTTCCTTTCTGGTTAATAACATTTAACAACTGTTCAGGAACTGAAGGCACTAATCATTGTAATCCTGAAAGTGGGATTTTTTTCTTCCCCCATTTTTGCTTGATATTGGACTCCATAGTCCTGGGTCTCTATTGGTGTATTTTGCACTTTATAATGTGCAACATGTTTTAAACAGACATTTTTAGCCTGCAGGTGGCACGGTGGCGCAGTGGTAGCGCTGCTGCCTCGCAGTTAGGAGACCTGGGTTCGCTTCCCAGGTCCTCCCTGCGTGGAGTTTGCATGTTCTCCCTGTATCTGTGTGGGTTTCCTCCGGGCACTCTGGTTTCCTCCCACAGTCCAAAGACGTGCTGGTTAGGTGGATTGGCGTTTCTAAATTGGCCTTGGTGTTTGTGTGTGTCCTGCAGTGGGTTGGCACCCTGCCCAGGATTGGTTCCTGCCTTGTTGGCTGGGATTGGCTCCAGGTGACCCTGTGTTAAGATTCAGTGGGTTGGAAAATGGATGGATGGATGTTTAGACTGCAGACTGTCCAGTCTAGCATCCACACTGCTGTATTATGCGCTGAAGGTGACTAGGCGTTGTCATTGCAGACTGCGTCTTTAGTTGTTTGAGACATAGTGCTAGTGGTTAGCACTGCTGCCACACACCTCACTCAGATCACATTTGGGGCCACAATAATCAGTCCAGTATAGCTTGCAGATACTTCCCTAGTTCTCAAGGACAATTAAAACACCATTGCTCCATTATAAGCTTCTCTAAACTAGTTCAGTTTCTCTGCCCCATTGACTTTAATACATTTTGTGGGAGTTCAGCAAAGTTCCCAAACATTTTAGGGATTTCACCAAATTCAATGTGAAGCAAACTCCACAAGGCCTCTCATCAGTACTTTTGTTTAAACGCTGTTGTATGAAGTACCCAACTCAAGTATAAATAAAAATTTCCCATTAGAAAACTACTCAACTGGAAGTTTTTAAGTAACTGATATTAAATGTACTTAGGTATCAAAAGTAAAAGTAGTTCTTGCAAACCTAAAATAATTCAGACTAAATTCCTTTTGCATGCAACTCATATTTTAATCACTAAGCCAGGCAACTGCAACTTGAAACAGTGACACTCAGCATGAGTGGACAGGTTAATAATTGCATCCTACTTTGGAGAAGTAGTCACTGATAGCTGAGGCATGCTGACTTCTCCTGCTTGAAGAAGGAGCAAATTCATTCTTGAAAACCCCTTCATAAAGTGCATCTCATAATACAAACACCTAATTACAGTTAATGTAAATAGAAAATAGTTTAAGTTCTCCATGGCTCATAAAACAACCATGCTCATATACAAATAACCACAAAGTATGTGAAAACTGACAGTGTTAGTTTTAACAATATTAGTTGTCTAAACAAACTCTAATAAAATATTGCCCTTCACTAAATAATGCTTACTAAAGTGCTGCATGTCGATGTTTTATTTTATAATGTCAAATTCAAAGAAATGGCTTTTCAGTTATGGTCTGTTTTTTAGCTGTGATACCCAGGATAATGAAAGAAGTCATATGAGCAACACACGTGACAAGCTAACTGAATGGCAGCTCATGAACACACAAGTACACCTCACTGCAGCTTGCTAATCAGCCATGAACTCTTCAGCAGGCCTCTGTGAGTTTGGTGTTAGAACACGGCAGCATCAGTTGTGCAAATAATTGAGACTGGGGCTGCACATCACCAACATCCTGCCCTGTCCATTGCCACCTAGACTTGTCCATACATACTTCAGTCTGCACTAACTTCTTGGGCTGCAGTGAAGTGTACTTGGAATGACTGTTTAGAAGATTGAATATTAGTGTCAGCAACATGCATTTGAAAATTGTCCCAGATTCTTTGTATATGCAAATGTTTCTACAGCCGTTGTTCCCAAATCTGTGGAAGCTGGTATTCATAAAAAGATTATGTTTATTTGAGTACCCATTTTGTTTTATGCCTTAATGTTACAGTAACAAATGTTTCTAGAAAAATGTATCACAGTAAAAGTAACCATTTTGCATTTGAAAATGTAGTGAAGTAAAAGTGACAGTAGATAGAACACTTTATACACAGTAAAGTAGAAACTTTACTTGAGAAACATGCTCAAGTAAAGTAATGATTTCTGCTTCATTACTATACAACACTGTGTTTAAACATTTCAGATTTTTAAAATGTACACTGAATTGAAATTAATATATTTACTATATCTGAACATCTTCAACTATAATTTTTGTTCTTGAACTATACTATTATCTATATATATAATTCACTAAAGCAAGACAACTATGAAAAGCACACCAGAAGGGGCGTGGATTCACTAAGCCGCCAACAAGTGAGACACCTATGGCGCACACAGGAAAGAGCCACGCCCACCAACTCCAAGACCATTGGATACGACGACAACTCGCAGGGCCACGCCCACCAACTCGGACGCAATGACACAGAAAAAATGGCGTCATTTATGTTCGTCTGTCGTAGAGGCCACATGCAGTGGAGGTCAGGTTAATATCATGTACCTCCAAGCTACGTTGACTGTTCATAGAGGCATGTTTCTCGCGGAGGTGAATCGCCATATGCAGCGTGTGAAACGGTTTGTGAGGGGTATCTCATGGCAACCTTAAAACAATCCTTTAAATCTGAGGTTAAAGCACAATGAAGGAATCAGTCTTTAAAAACCAATAAGCCCTGTGCCTCTGTTTCATTACCGTCTCACCTGTTTCACCAATGCAGGCCCTGCAACAGTCAAGACGCTCTGTCAGCAGCTGACCTTCTCTGTGCCTGACCGGTTCACACAGAGGCAGCGCAAGAGAAAGCCGCGCCAGAGACAGACAGAGGCACACACACAGGCAGCTGGTGGGCGGCTCTCCGTGAGTTTCTCTTGCGAGCGGACACGTAACCAGGCGGTGTGTATGCTTCGAGAACGAGGCTGGACGCAACAGGACCATCTAGGAAAAATCATGTCGCGGATGTGATTCGCTGTATGCAGTGTGTAAAACAGTTTGTTTGTCGCAGATGTGAATTGCTGTATGTGGCATGTAGAACAGTTTGCAAAGGGTGTCCCTGGGTCTTTCCAGAAGTGTTCAACCATCAATAAATAATTATGTGGCGTTTGTTATGCCGCGGGTTCACTATTGTGTTGTATTTTGCTCTCTCCAGAGTTCCATCTTTTCATTCACTTACTGTTGTATTCTCACACTAACCTGTTTTAGACAACCGTGTCTTTCCAGAAGTGTTTACCATTCAGTAAATAATTATGCATGAGATTGAGCGTGTGTCTAGGCGTGGGTAAGCCGTTGAACCCCATTCGGGCTGCAAACCCTGGAATTGCCACTAAGTGCGACTCATACGCTCCCACATGTTGACTGTTAATAGAGGCATGTTTCTCGCGGAGGTGAATCACCATATACAGCGTGTAAAACTGTTTGCAAGGGGTATCCCATGGGATCATTAAAACATTCCTTTATAACTGAGGTTAAAACACAATGAAGTGAGCAGTCTTTAAAAAACGAGTTTTCGGTTTCGACGCACAACCGCGTGCAGCATAGCAAAGTGTTGTACACGCTACATACAGCAATTCGCATCCGCGACAAACATGCGTCTTCTTAGATGCTCCTGCACTTTGTACACACCCCCCTCCCACCTCGCTACGCCGCACGGAGGATTGTGTGTTGGTTCGTTCCGTACATTGTTACAATGTTGCTTTTCTTGCTGATTTATTACATTACCGATTTTGCAAATGTTAAATTTTCTCCCTGTGCTTAAAAATGATTAAAAAACCGGCCTGATTATACGGCGTATGGTACGCCGCGGGTTGGCTAGTTCTATTATAATATGCAGGATGTATTGAGTTTGTACAGCCTCTGACTCACTTCAATAGCCTGAAAAATGTCACTGATTCACATAACCAACAATCAGTGCTGATAGATGTTTTACTGAAAAGAACTGGGAACTCGTCAAATATTAAGCCCTAAATTACTCCAAACACTACACCCCAGAATGATAATATAATAAACCCAATAATCTTACAAAAATCAATAATGTATTGAAGGACTCACATTTCATTACAGCTACATTATAGAATAACAGATGAAAAACAGAAATAGAAATACAGTAATACGAATTTGAAAAGCACAGTTTTCTATCATCAAAGAATTGGAAGTGCCTCCAATGTCCCAAGTCCCCGGTGGAAGGATAAAGTTACTGTATTTTCCTACCACAGAGTCCAACATGGGCTTTAGTATGTATGTCCAAAAAGTCCTCTTCTTTGTTGCCTTTTAGCACCCTCCCATATTGTTAGGCCACTTTCATTCTTCTGGATAAACTTGTGTAAATTAAGCTCCTCACGGACGTCTGCAATTTCTTCCTTTCCACCATCCACTTCCTTCATATCCTTAGTTTTTCCCACCAATCAGCTCACATTGGACCTTTCTCAGATGAAGCTGGGTAATTTCCTTAAGGGCATCTATCAAGGCATGCTATGTACATTCAAATCCCCAGGGAATTACATACAAAAATATTGGACAGGCTGACCATATTAGTGAGTCTGTTACAGATTATCAGCATGGATTTAGTTCTGCTACCTATTAAATTATATTATTATTTCTCAAAGTTATTAATAAACATTTAGGATATTTATGAATTTGCCACATGCAATCATGATGAATTTTAAAAACTAATTCCTCTCTTGAGTTTTATAATGCAGCTTATGAGTACTGGGATGCCGTTGTGAAAAAGAGCCTTAAAAGCTACTGAATACATCCATTTTGAAGTAGCAAAGGTTTCAATTTAAGAACTCATGTTTCTGAGGTATGTTTTTAACAATAAAAATGTAAACTGAAGTACAAGGTGAACTTGAGGTAAGGGTACGTTTCTTGCTGGCTACTCTGCTAGCATCACCTAGCCTACTTTTACTTCTTCACTTCTGTTTCTTTAGCGGTTATGTTCTGCCATGGCTTGTAACAATACACAAATCATGTGATTATTTTTTTCCTTAACGGTGCCTATTTTTTGCTTTTTACAGCCTGTGTTGTTATTTTATTTAGCTTATGGAGCGAGATTCCTGCAGAGTGGCAGTGTAATGAAAAAAGCACATACAACTTGTATTGCACTTTGCACAAATAACACTACATTTGGACTGAGCTGATTACACTGTATTTTATTTTTAATAAAAGGCTTTGATTTTTGAAAGACCCAAACCATCTACACATCACACTTTCCAAGACATGGTGTATGTATGCATGATAAAAAAAAAATACTTATAACATGAAAAAGGCAGAGTGTGCAATAGAGCAGACTGAAGTCCAACAAACCAGTTATCAAATCTTTTAACGCATGGTGAGGGTGAGTTGCTTTTGCTGAGTATGTTTTTGAGGGAGGAAACTCACTGACACTCACTGATAACAATCATCCATAAATATATGGTGTGAGCTGGAGGGCTGATCGCACCCCAAATAGAGACAGACGCCCCTGGGAAAACCACAAACCCTGAAACGCTGACTACACATTGCTCCTTATCCTTGCACTATAACGCGTAATACAAGCCTCGCGCGGTACTCCGCCGACTTATAAGCCTTGCGCAGCGCCTGTCAATTTGGGAATTGATTGTTTGCTTTTATCTCTCTCTGCTCCTAGCGGAACTGTTATATCTGACTTGTCATGGAGCACGTTTAAGCTCATGTGTTTGCGGTGTCTGAATAAAAATCCTTCTTTTTTTCTACGACCTTCTGTGTCTCTGTGCAAATCTGTGACCCAAGCGTGACAATGGGAAGAACATACAAACTAAATATAAAACCTGGCGCTGTGAGGCAGGAATGACAACTCTAAGAAACTGCTCTGACAACGCTAAAACACCTGTACTAAGCTTTCTAAACTTTAACCTGAATAAACGTAGATTAATTATTGTTGTTAATTTGACACTTGTGTGGGTGTATCTGTGTTCAACCTGCGCCCTGTCCAGAGGTTGTTCTTGTCTTTCTCATGATGCTTTCTGTGACAGGCTCAAGGTGACCCACAACCCTATCCTGGATAAGCGGGTTATGAAGATGGGATGCCTTTAATGTCTGTTCAGTCCTTGTCTACTGATTGTATGCTATCCACACTCACTAAAGCACATGCATGCATTATTAATAGGCAGCAGGCAGTATCTTTGTGAAATAATGAAATAAGATCCTGTATAGTGAAAGAATATAAGTGATCGTAAGTATGAGATTCTTCAGTTATTACTGTTTAGTTGTCTACAGAACAGAGACAGAGCAATTCACATCTGACATTAACATTTATTGTCAATAACAGTGCTTGACGATGACCTTCCGAGGTGAATCCATGCTTCTGGTGCAAGACAAACAGTGAAATAAAGCATAAAGTTGGCTGAATCTCACAACAATAATTTGATTTTTATTTTATTCCTTTTTAAAATGACATGGATATGTGGTTTTAAATATGCCTGTAATCTCAAAATATTTGTGCTTTGAAAAATGGATGTATTCGTCAATTTTAAAACTTTTTTTCACAGACCCCCGTAGAAATTTTTTAAAACTGATAAAATATGCTACACTTTAGAACACAATTTCATGTGGCAAATTAAGCTATAGTATAATTGTAAAAAATAACTTTGACCTGAAAAATACTGAAAATATCCTTTAATGGCCAAGTTCTTTTCCTCAGTAGTCTGGATAGGTAGCTAAGATCCTACATGAGATATACCAAATAGAAATGGCATACATGTTAACTTAATGCTAAAAACATAAGAGACCTTAAGAAAAAAACATGTACAATATGGCATATGCAGTATGTCCGCAGCCTGAGACAATGGGTATCTATTATTTAAATTTTTACTTTTGATATTAAAGTAGCCTATATCATATTGCATCATTTAGTTGAGTTGAATGAATAAAGGATACTGCATTAATGTTTATGGCTTTTCACTGATATGTCTACATTAAAAAGAAGGTAATGATAAAAGAATCTGCCATGTTCTTTTTGGTTTCCACATTCTGCTTGTCTATGACACTCTTTTTGTATTGTTTCTAAAGCTGGATATAATAAAAGAAACACTCAGCAGACATTTCAGCAACTCCCATTAATTAAAATGCAATTAAGCTGTTTTTCCAACATAAATAGATTTTCTTTTCTCCAAATGGGATATGATGACTCATTCCCAGAGTTTAAATCTAATTAAAAATAACATTTATGTTGCCTCCTAAGCTACTAAAGTGCAATATATAGGGAATCTAAACTGAAATTAGGGGATTCTGTACAAAATGTGGTAGACTATGAAGAGAAGACAAACACACAGTCTGTGCTTTATTTTCACCATTACAACTATATTTTGGACATTAATGAGGCATAATGCCTTTATCACTGCCAACAAATCTTTATTGAAGGTGTATGTTGTTCATTAATTTTTAATATTCTAAGATAGGTGCAATGTATTTATTTATTTTATAAAGCTTAAATGAGACATCGTAATGTAACTATAAATGTAATGTTTCATTATTTATTTTGTATTTCATCTTTTGTAGTATGCATTCTGTGCTTAAAACAATGTACATTAATATAATTTAAAAGGAAAAACACTGAAATGCATTAAATAAAGTAGTAAGCAGACAGTGCAATACTACCAATAGAACAGTACTGCTAGAGAATCAACATAAAAACCTGCTACACGAAAAGTGCAATCATATGAACACCCTTGAATGGAATAAGAGTTAGAGCTATCTCCTTGCTGTATAGGAACATTTTTCCATCTTAGCCAGCTACAGTAAGGCATTATTTACCCTTCAATAAGGAGACAGGAAACCCTAGGGTTGCGACTTCAGCACCCAAATGAGGCTCAAACCCGCTATAGTGCACTTGTATATAAGTGAGAGTAATGGCAAAACATGAAAGTGTCATCAAGTTATAACATTATAGTAAGTATGAAAATGCATCAGAGTAAGTCATGTCTCAACATTCAAATAAAAAACAAAGTCTCACATTTACAGTTAGTAGGTACCAGGAATATTAATCAGGTTTTACTAAAATCACAACACTAAAGCAGATTAACTTAGATTAGCAGTTTTCTGTATTCCTTTAGGTTTATACAAGGTTACCAATGTAGATCACAAGACTCTGTTTTTTTAAATCAAAACTTTGAAAGCTAATGCATTCTAACCAGAAGAGAGACAAAATGGGTGTATGTGATTTTGTTTTTTTAATCTCTGTAGTCTAGCAGTTGTAGTTTGGACATTTACACTCAATTACTAAAGAAAGAAAGGAAAAAGAAACAGAGTTACAGTAATTCCATATATCACAATTATTCAATTTATATATTTAGAAATTGGGACAAAGGTGATGTCAAGTTTCTTCTGTTTAGGATACCTGCCTAGGGAAAGGCATTGGCCTAAATTGTGTCACACATGTGCACATATGGGACAGCTGAACAGCTCTAATGACTCTAATTCTACCATTGTTCCTGGGTTTGGCACTGTGTCCTAATGCCTTTCTATCTTCCTATCTCTGCAGAATGGATGATTGATGGCTAGAACACTTCTGATGTCACTTCCAGTGTCTGCCCTCCTGGACCAGCATAATCCTATCAGAGGGCCCCAGAATGGGAGCTCCGTCATCTTGGGGTAGCTCTGTTTTGAACTCACATATGCAAAGACAAGTTTGCAATAATTGTGTGTATTTTTGCTAATTCTTCCAAACCATTTATACTGAGTAACCAAGCTGGTACAATTGTATACTCATTTATTAAATGCATTTTCATTGTCTCTACTAGCTGTTTGAGTGGAATACTGGAGTGGAATAAAACTAATTTCCATTCAGTAAATAGTGAAAAAAAGAAAGTCACAGAAGGAGCCATAAGTATTCTGTACTCCAAATTATATATTGTGACAAACAAGAATATCAAAAACACATATTTAGGATGACATTGTGATACAATACTTAGCACTGCTGCCTCACAGCTGTCAAGTCCGCGAAGTGATTTCCATGCCTGGTACTGTCTGTATGAAGTTTGTATATTTTCAATCTTTTCCTCCAGGTATCTTCACTTTTCTGCAGAGAGATGTATGTGTGTGTGTTAGGTTTTCTTGGAACTCCACATTGGCCCATTACATTTTGAATATGGGTGTGAGAATGACTAAACTCTAAAATGGAGTGGACAAGGTTAGTTCCTACTTTGTGCCCAATGCAGTCCTTAATAATAATATTAGGTTTATTATAAAATTGTCTTAAAGAGAATATATCAGTCAGGCTTAACACATGATTAAGACTGAGAATCTCTACAACAGGGAGAAGAAAAACTCAAATGAACTTGTTTTGGAAGAAAAATGGTTTAAAGTATTATATATACTTTTTAGACAGCTATCTTTGTCAGTCATCTATACTCTCACAAATGTTATTCATACCTCAGTACAAATCCTCTAACACGGTGTTACCATTTCAGTCACCAAAGCACTTCATAATGTCACTTATAATTGCACTACAGAAACTAAGTCTTCAATGATGGTTCATTGGTGATAGATAGATAGATAGATAGATAGATAGATAGATAGATAGATAGATAGATAGATAGATAGATAGATAGATAGATAGATAGATACTGTAGATAGATAGATAATATCACACATGTGCACATGGGAGGCAGCTAAAGGGCTCAAAGGAGGGTAATTCCACACTCAGACTGAGTTGGCAGAGTGTGCTAATCCTTTCTCTCTTTTCACTGGAGACCAGTTTCGTGAAATTCCGCCTGGCCCAGATGACGTAATTTCCAGTCATGACCCTGATGATGTCACTTCCACTTCTGGTGCCAAGCTCGATGACATCACTTTCTCTGCTTTGTTTTAATACCACCATCTTTAACTCTCCAGTCAGTTCTGTTTTGGACTCCAGTCTGTACACTACTGTACAATTTATTTACCAATTTTGCAGCCAGGTTCAAGTACACAGGAGGCTGCCCCAAACCTTTTTGTGGCTCTTTTGTCATTCTTTTGACAATAGATTGATAGATAGATAGTTAGTAAAATGAAAGAATCTTCAACTAAAAAGGCCATCACAGGATTTATAAGACATTACAAATCTGAACATGTGAACAATTTTATACTGAATAAATTGTTTTTAGACACTCCAAAAAGACTATGGCACACATTGGTTATGATTTCTGTCTGCAAAATATGCAGAATAAGGCAAAGACAATTGCCCTAAGGAGAACACAAATCTGTGAAGTTCCCTCAGTGCACAGCAGTTTATTAAATTAATAAATGATTACTGAATATAGAAGGTATGTAATACATGCATCTGAATTTGTAAATGTTCAAGTGAAATGAATCAAATTTAAGTACATTTTTATTACAACGTTCTAAATATTATTGCTGAAGATAAACTTTGTGAGATTGTAGCAAACAATACAAAATGCAAGAAAATATATTTTTCACATATTTTGATATGTTATTAACTTTAAATATTAAGTGATCTTTAGTGAACTGCACCAAGTTGATTATGTCAATTATGACCTGCTTGTAATGTTTAGGATTAAACAATGCCCTATTCTGGTAGGAAAGGATTAAGTACTGGATGAGCCACCAAATGCATTGGGAAAGTTTGAAGTTGGCAAATCACTGAATGCCTTTAGACAGAGGTGTACACAGAGATTCCTACATGAAAATGAGGAATACCGTATGATTCTAGACTGAGGGCAATTTAGAATGTGATCAGTGTTACATGTTGCCAAAGTTTAGCCATGATTTAGCACTCGACACTTTAAGTAACACGTCCCAGGCTATGGGGCAGCATTAGCAATAAAGCTAAATGAAAGCTGCAACCAGAAAAATAGAGGCAGTGAAGCCGTGCTGCCTTTCTGTGTTAGCAGTGCTACTTTAAACGAGGCATCAGCTTGGCAACTGAGGGCATAGCATAGCCTGAACAGCACTCACCCTATCTCACTGCTCCCTCTACAAGTTGCCACAGGAATGACTTATTCTCTTAATTAAAGTTAACACAACCCAGAAGAACTGTACAATAACCAGTAAATGAATCTAAAACAAGAACAAAACTTACCCAAAAATGGGATCATACCCTTAGAGCAGGCCTATTCAAACGGTGGCCCAGAAGCAACCTCCAAGTGGCCCAGCCCGTGGTTCCCCCAGGGCTCCAGACTGCAACTAAAATGGTCTCAAGTGCAACCAAAAATAGGCTTTGGTGATTATCATTTCTACTTAGTTCACCAATTGTGAATGAAATCATTGAAACTTTAAACTAATTATATAACGAATGCAAAAGGCCATTTTTTTTACAGTTAAGCGGATGTGCCATTAACATATGTGTTGGTACGGGCTCCCCGTTGCATATCTCTGAGCTGCACAAATGCTGGTTTATATCCCATGCTGGGGGTGAGGGAGTCACAGCGAAAATGACATCAGACTTATGCGCACAGGAAAATATTTCTTAGTACACAGCACTGCTGATGGGATGGCCATGTATTCCAAGTGGTGAATTTTAACAAGAGACTGGTTACACTTGTGCCAGACTAATGAATGAAGGGTTAAATATGACACAACCTGTCATCAAAACAAAAGGTAGACATGCAAAACATCTGCCCATCATATAGGTCCCCTGTTATGAATATATCTGTGCCCCTTGGAATTCAGTTGTGCTTCTAATTTGGCATGGCGCACTAAGGTGTGATTGTCACCAATCTCCTTGTGTTCACACATCTTTGCATCTTTTGATTTTAACACATACTCCATGCCTATCCATCAGTAAACATGTGCGAGCATTCGCCTGCCCGGTGTTTCATCACGCACAGCATTGTGATGAAGTCTGTGTTTTAAGGTTGAAGGTGCATTACAGTCGTTTTACCAGGGTGCTCTGTGATTGACGGTGGACAAGATTTGTTAAAATTGGCATCAAAAATGCTAATTAGTTAGTTGTTACTTCAGTCGTTTTGGTGTGTGCACAATATGTTCTGTTACCAATAAGTTCTTCAATGGGAGCTCATCAACAAAGAAACATGGAATATAACATTTAATAAAAAAATAATAATTGTAACAATTATAATTAATAATTCATTATTTGACATCCAAGAATCTGTACAGACATTTTAAGGACAAATCATTAGAATAAATGTACCAATCCACTTTCATGCCATACATGGTGCCTTCTTCTTAAACATTTACTCAGACAGTTTTTTCTGGGGTGCAGGGAAAACAATTTGAAGAGAAAAGGCTTTGTTGTGGAACTCAAATTTAACCTCTGTCATATGAGAGATTAAACCTGTGTGAATGAAATAGTTTAAGTTCTATTAAAAAAAATAAATTTTCTGTCACGACCGCTTTTTTAATTTGTAGGAGGATCTCATATTTCAAAAGGGAAATAAATGTTATTGCTAATATAGTGCACTTTTTTGATTTTATGCATTTTGAGATGTACTGGGGTGAGATGTGTGCAAAATGTTTATTTTTTATTTCAAAAGTTTTGCTCTTATATCAAATTCTGTTCAATTATAGCTATTTTGTTGTTTGTTTTTATACATTTCTGATGTGTCTTTGTCAGATGTGACCAAATCTAAAAGAGAAACAATGAATAAACATTACTTGTTTTTTAATATTTATTTGTGTTGATTTAAAATGTGTCATTACCTGCTGCTTACCGGCTGCTGGAAATGTCTGACCCAGCTAAATTTCTTGGTTTGAAAATCTGGTACAACTGAAATTGTAGTTGAATAGTCCTGTATTAGAATGTCACATTTACAAAGAGTGTCTCAATTCTGTCAGTACAACAGTAGAACAGAGGTGAATTAATCCCTCTAGGATCTCTCTATAGTTATAGTTATTTTATGGTGTTTAACCGCAAAGTATTTTCATGTTACATGACTGAGGTATATAGTTGTTTTTTTCCACTTATTTTGTGCATGAGGTACATTAATTACATTTTTCTTCACTTAAGATAAATAATGAATTTCAAGAATATTTGACCCTGATTCCTAGGTGTAAGGAGTTTGATAAATGGGTAAGGTGCTTGAGACGGTGCAGCAGTAGCTCAGGGTGAGAGTACTTTTGAATGAGCAAGACTAGGGGTAGGAAAATATTTGAGCTTCCGGGAAATTCTGCTCCTGCTGGTCTGTTTCACTTTCACTTATGGTGTTGTATCTGTACACAGATTATAATTAACCAGCAGATCTGGCACTTTAGTATACAGGTTTTTATATTACAAAATATTTTGTAGATAAAACCTAGTGGGTCTAACTGTGAATTATTTTAGTGCAACTTGCAGTTAGCTGTAGAAACGAAAAGTGCTTTCCCTTCTAGTGTTCGTGGAGCTTTTTCTATATTAAATTGTTATTGTGGAATGTTCAGCTCTTTGTCAGGGAGATGCAGTGAGTGTGTGTTGGGAGCAAAATGGCAGATCATGTTCAGCTAAAGGACTACAATTAGGCTGACCCAGATAAACTGTGCTTTATCTTGGGAACTGTGCCAGTGATAAAGGAATGAGTTCCCTATCACTTTCTTTTATTGCAGCTTACCCACTGCTTCTTTCTTCTTTTTCTTGATGCTGGATTGTTTTATGAAGAATGGGAAAAAGAACATGAGACAGGCTATATCTGGCCATTTATTGTTATTGACATCCATTTATTTATATTGATCATTTATCCATTGTCACACACGTGCACATGGGAGGCAACTAAAAGGCTTGAGTAAGGGAAATTCCAAATCAGAATGGGATGTGGCAGAGTGCACTGATTCTTTTTGTCCTTTTCCTGCAGACCATTCACGGTAGATTCCAACTAGTCCTGTTGACGTCACTCCCAGGTCTGAGCCTATGGAGGAAGACCTTGCCAGCTCTGGCCCCTTTGATGTCACGTCCGGGCTCAAGCCTATGGCTGAAGACCCTTATGAGCCCGACCCCTTTGACCGCACTTCCTGTCTCCCCCTTTAAAATGCCTCCACCTTTCCCCTACTCCCTCAGTTCTGTTTTGGACTCTGATTTGTGCACATCAGTGCTATCTTTTGTTTTCAATTTTGCAGCCAAGAAACCAATTATACGGGTGGCTGCCCCAAACCTTGCTATGACTTGTGATTAAGTTTGTGACACCATCTAAATATTTGCAAATATATTTTTTCTCTCTACAGGACCATTGGTGGCTGGGGCCCATCACAGCCCGGTCTAGTTAAAGGTAGAAAATAATCATAGCAAGGAATATCAGTCCATTCTAAAACAAATTTTCTCACTCTAGACACATTTGGAATCAACATTCGGCTTAGAAGCACACTTAGAATGCTTAGGTGAATTAAAATACATTATTAGTTCTTAAATCTCTACAAAGTAACATAATAAACCTTATAGCAGACACAGTGCTATGAAGCTGCTTAGCAGCAATAATGTTCATTCAGTGGGCTGATACTAATCATATTTACTGAAAGAACGACAGTGATGTTAACACATTCATTTGATAGGATATTTGTCTAACCAACACTAAATGAGAAACATTCTTAATTAGTAGACTACATTTTAACATAAAGTTACAGTATGTTTCAACTCAAGATCAAAGGTATGCAGTTGGAGCTTGATAGCATGCTGCCGCACCCACCACACAAAGAACCACTTGGATTGGGGCCCGAGTGCAGTGGGTGACACCTCAGCACCACAACAGAACAGTCTGAGGTTTTTTATAGTGGTTAGAGTGCCAATCCTGCCAAAAACCCCAAGTTTTCCCTGTAAGTTGGAAAGTATAACTACCATGCCCATTATCGTTTGCTAATTAAATATGCCTCTTTTTTGCAGTATTATGCTAACATAATTTAAATCTTGTTCAATTTAATTTAAAATTTGTTCAGTTCTAACCACAGGAGAATATATGTGATCTTTTACTTACATAAACTCTCTTGTAATGGTAGTTATTTGGGCATTGTCTTTAAATTTAGGCCCTGCTGCTTGGTGTCAGTTGTGGATTAAATCTGACAACATCATTCATCTGATCCATTATCAAACAGTTCAGCTCAGGACCATTGGTTCTACAGTAGAGCTAATGCCGGCAGCAATGAGCACAAGGCATGAAACAGCTCTGTACAGGGCTCCAGGGCATTGCAGGACACTCTGACACAAATGTACTGTAGGGATGGTTTAAATAACAAGTTAAATAATATGTCCATCTTTGAAAACCAGCGTTCAGAAAGGAAAGCTAGAAAGATAACATGACAGATGTGGTAACATGTTCAAACTCCAAACAAAAAAGGCTTTTGCCAGATCTTATGACAAGGGCCTTGAAACTGTGAAGCAGCATTGTCATGATTTTAACAAAAAGAGTACTTGTCAGTGTTAATTTAAAAAGTTAATGGTTCTCTGGAATCATTAGAGCAAAATTAGCTATAGTATAAAAAGTAAACTCATATCCATTAAAACCTAACAGAAGTACAACAGATTGAATACTTTTTAAACAGTTGTGAGATGCAATGGAAATATTAAAGCCACCAGCCTAGTTGAACTTTGAAGAAAAACTTTACAGAAAATAGGAGGAGATTTCAGCAGCATTTTAAACTATACCGAATGGTGACTGAAATGCACGTAAAATCCACTGGCTTTCTTCATATTGCCTTGGAGGAAGCCTTCGAGGTGTGCGATATGTTTGTGTCTAAAAGAGAAGAACAAAGTAAAGATTTAGAAGAAATTATAAAGAATATTTCAGGCATACTGAAACTCCATGAAAAAAAGTTAATAAAGATATATATATATATATATATATATATATATATATATATATATATATATATATATATATATATATATATATATATATATAATATAAAGATAATAAAGATATATATATTAAACTTTATTAATCCCAAAGGAAATTACTTGGTTTTTTCGCATATCCCTTGGGGTAAGAGCGCAGGGTTAGCCATTGTACAGCACCCCTGGAGCAAGTGAAGGTTAAGGGCCTTGCTCAGAAGCCCAGCAGGGTAGGATCTCTTTTGGCAGTGACAGGGAGTTGAGCCAGCAACCTTCGGGATACCAGCGCAGATCCTTAGCCTCAGAGTCACCTCTCCACCCTTAAGTAAATATATAGATGAAAGATATAATAAATTAAGTAGACACATAACTGAGTTTGTAACCAAGTTAAGAAAGTGGCAAACCTTTGAGAATTTGGAGAGTTAAAAGAATCTGTGATGTTATAGTTTGTGGAGTATCAGCTAAATACATTATATGGTCAAAACAAAAGTTTGTGGACACCTGACTCTCACATATATATGATCTTATTGGATATCCAGCTCTAAAATCATTAATATTATCATATGGGGTTGCCCACTCCCTCTTCCATATAGAACTGTAACAACCTCCATTACTATGGGAAAGCTTTCCACAAGACTTTGAAGTGCAGCTGTATAAATTTGTGCCCATTCTAACCAAAAAAGCATTTGTAAGGTCAGGTACTGATGTTGAAAGAGAATACCTTGCTCACAGTCAGCACTCCAATTAATCCCAAAGGTGTTCAGAAGCGTCCAGGCCGGGGTACTGTGCAGACCACTCAAGCTATTCCATACCAGACTTGTCACACCATATCTTTATGGACCTAGCATTGTGAACAGGACCACAGTTATAGTGCAACAGCAAAGGGTCTTCCTCAAGCTGTTGCCAAAAAGTGGGAAGTGCACGCATTTTATAAACGTCTTTGCATGCTTTAGCATTAACAGTACCCTTCACTGAAATGAAGAGGCCTAGACAAAACCATGAAAACAGCTCCAGACCATTATCCCTCTTTCACCAAGCCTTATAGTTGGTACTATGAAGTGCAGAAGATGCTAATTCCTTTCATAATTTTATACAGGTCAGTCATGTCTCCTTTTAATCTCTGTTTGCTTAAACTGAAAAGGTTCAACTCCTTCAGTCTCTACTCATAGCTGTACATCTTAGTCCTAGAATAAGCCTAGTCACTCTTTTTTGGACTTTCTCTTGTTCTGCCTGAGATCCAGACAAAGTAGAGGCAATAGTTGATATGTCACTGCCAAACTGCAAGGAGGGTCTAGACAGATTCTTACAGATGGTGACTCACTTTGGCATCTTTATCTCTAATATGTCTGACATTATAGCAGCTCTGTCAGAACTCTTGCAAGATGAGGTGGGACTAAGAAGAAAGACACCATACAGCATTGACAGTCTTGAAGATATTGTTAACTAAAGTTCTCCTGCTGAATTTCTATAATGTCAGACAACTTCGTGAACATTTGCTTCAAAGAATGGGTTGGTACCTGTAGTTTTGAAGAATGAAACACCAATTTGCTTATACTTCAAACACAGACATATGCTGAAACTGAAAAGAAATGTTACCATTTATTTTGGGAGTAGTGTGCTTTCACTAATTTGTTTGCAGAAAAGATGCTGAAAATGAAACCATAAACCATTTGAAGCAATATATAAAAAGCCTCTTAGCATTGCACTGACATAAATCCAATGCTTGCTGCGTCATCAGAAATTACAACTGAAAGTCAAGTATAAGCCTGGAAAAGAAATGTGTGTTGGAGACACAGTGTCACGAGTATTCTTGCCAATTAGTGGAACAAGACATGCAAGTGAAACAGGAGATAATGACACCAAACCTCAGATACATATGATGATAAAAACCAGTGCAAGCTAACAAAATTAATGAGATTAAGCAAGAAATATAAAAAGGTTTGCTAATGAGAAAATTACTGCAAATTACTGCAAATTGTATGGAATGAATGGCCAACAAAAATAGATTTGTATCAATGGAATTGAAGCAGTATTCTAATTTCTGTAAAGATATCTGTCTAAGGAAAGAAATTTTCTTTAAAGGAGAGAAAAAGTTATTACAGCACTTCTTAACGGAGACGTGCAAAAATGCACGCATGAGAGTCATCTTGGAAAAGAAAAGTGCTGAAGAAGATCACATGATTTTGTGTACCAGCTAGGAGCAGCACACAACAAAAAGAGCCCATCCATTCAAATGGTGTCCGAGAGAGACCTTGGCAAAAGCTAGGCCTGGACTTTAGTATAGTATTAGTAATAGTGAGTACCTGCTAATGGTCAATTGCTCTTAAAGTTCTATGAAACTGTTTTGCTAAGCCATTGACACAAAAAGTACAACTGTCATCAAACACCTGACAGTTTTGCTCACCACTGCATTCCAGAGATTTTTATTACTGATAATGGATCGCAGCTCTTAATAAATTATACGAGAAATTTGCTCAAGATTAAGAATTTACCCATATAGCTTTCAGTGCAGAGTATCCCCAGTCCAATGGAATGGTGGAACAAACATTGCTGGTATTGTTGAAAAAAAAGCCAAAGTAGGCAAAAAAACACTTGTATACAAAACTATTACACTTCCAAAACAGCCCTTAAAAGGTGAAAGGTTGGTCCCAGCACAACTCCTAATAGGGACACTGCTGAGAATGAAACTTCTCACTGCTCCAAAATTACTGCCTCCACAACCAGAAAGTAGTTGAGTACAGGACAAGATAAAAAAAGAAACAACAAAAACAAAAATGGTACCATGAAAAACAGACAGCAGGGTGAGAAATGGATTTCTGCAATTGTTAAAAGTGTTTCAAAACAACCCAGACTATATATTTTGGAAACACCAGATGGTCAACAGTACAGGAGAAATAGGAAACTTATTCTGAAGACTAATTAATATTTTAGGAAATACACAGAGAAATAACTGAAATCCTAAAGTAACAAACTAAGTAATAACTCCAAGATGAATAAAAATGTAAATGCAACTAATACAACAGAGATTGTAGAACCCATACCTAAGTAACCAATGTATCCTCAAGTTAAAAAACTATTAGAAAATAAGTAAGATGAATAAGTAATGTTTCAAATTATACAAATTGAACATGCATGTATAAGAATAGCATAACATATAGGTGGCCTTTTTTGAAGAAGGGAAATGTAATGATTTACATAAAAAGTGTGCATGTCAGTGTTTGTAAAAAGCAATAAAGGCAATGGCTCACTGGGATCACTAGTACAAAATGAGACACTAATAGGTTTCTTTACAGTGCTGGCTCTTCAACAATACAAACAATAGAAACATCAGAACCTCCAAATACAAACAATAATGAGTGAGCAAAGCTTAGTGTAAACAGATTTATTAATTAGCAGATTTTTTCAAAGTGTGTTTACACATCATATAATCTGTAGGCTTCTAGCTAATAGATGTGTAGCAAAAACAAAAATAGGTAGAGTGCAGACATCACTGAACTAGCGAGCAGGGAATAAAATGAGAAACAGCATTTCTAAAAAGGGAAAAACTTAGAGGAAAGAGTAACAGTGATGCAGTATGTCACCAGCAACAACACTCAATCCCAGTACATTAGTTAACAGTGAGGAGACAATACCAGTAGATCTACTGGATATAGACCCTGGCTTCTGTGATTAACCACTAGATGTTTTTGAAAGAACACCAAAACTCAGATACACATGATGATAGAAAACTAGTGCAGTGAAGTGCAGGACACTCATGTACAGATTTTGCTTAAAACCAGAGTTTAATTACACAGAAAAGTGTTTGGTGAAAATGCCAGAGCCAACTGCAATAGTATGAAGTGCCAGGTAGGAGCTACAGTTTGATGGTGTACAAGTCCATGCTTTATCTGGACCTGTTTTTTTTTTAGTTCTTTCAGCAGTAAACACAAAGTAGGCCACTCCATGAATGTTAGACTAGTTAAACAGGTATGAAAATACCTTCATTTTAAAATAAGTACTTCCAGCAGACTTTAATGAACAATTCCATATCCTGAAGCATTTTAAATGCAGAAGTGCCATTTCAGTTAGTTTTTTGATATTAGCCTTTAAAGTAAAGGAAGCTTCTCATTATTGACTAGCGCATTCATTACTAACATGGATACACTATTACATGTAACCACACAATATATTTATTGTGATTACTTTCTGCAAATGGAGAACTATGAAAGATGACTGTGAAATGGAGGAAGATGGGTTGAATGCAGAAGCCAGACAGCTTAGACATAGCCAGGACTTGGAGTGGTAGAAACAGAAATGGCTAAATGGATGAACTTTTTCACCAGAGCTAAAATAAATCATAGCCTGTAGAGAGGGCTAGATTGACCCATTTAGGTGCCCCCTACCCATAACCATGTTTAGTAAAGTAATATAAAAGTGGTTGAAAAGTAACCTAAAGGGATGGAAAAAAATGAAACAAATAACAGTGACATCACAAATGAATTGGTGAACTAAAATAAAACAAAATATATTCTAGTTTGCAGAATATATACAGTATAACCACATGATTTCAAAAAACTAAAAGGGAAAGAACACAATGGCTTGCTTTAGAAGACAAATAAATACAATGTAACTCATTTTAGGATCTTCTCTCAAATTGGCCAGTAAGACTAATTGTTCTCATACTTTTTTCTTCTCCCATGTCTCCTTTTAACATGAATGTCATAACAGGAAAATACCCCCTTCCCTTTTATGCATTATTTGTTTTACAATTTTGTGATTCCAAATTTACCAAAACAGTATTTCACAAATAAAAGTAGCTGAGTGGAACCAGCCAATTCATCTAACTGGAGTACAGTAGACCCCAGCAAAGATGCGGTTCAGAGTTCGTGGCCTCAGTCGTTTGTGGATTTTTCCTTAGAGTCTAACTAATAATTGTTAGCGGAAACTGCAAATCTCCCCTGGATATTTTTATGGCTTTTTTCGTGGCAATACTGCACTGTAGAGAGAACCGGAAGCAACCGTAGAGGAAAACGCAGCTTGGGATGATGAAAGTAGCCAATCTAAGAGTGTTGTACTCTACTAGAATTTGAAACTGAAACTCCCAGCAGTCCCTGCAGTGGCTCTGATTGGTCTTCTGCTGAGGGTGCAGGGGTTGTTGGGGTCAAAGGGTGTCAGCGTGGCTTTTAAAAAGAGGGCCAGTGACCAAAAGAAAAAAAAACGTTTTTGTAATTGGTGTTTATTGTTCCTGTCTCTCTGCCTGCCTTCTGTTGCATTACCTGTACTTATTTGTTTTGTCCTGGATTGTTTTGTGGTTGGGGTCTGGATTGTCTGCCGTCTGCCTGTGTACATGAGGACTATAAGTGGATTCATTGCCATGCTGCGAAGAAATGAGCGCTCCTGAACCCGTCCACCCATCTTCATCATTTCAGGAACTGCCGGTAGGACTATCTTTACATTCTCATTCAACGTACAGATCTCTAGACTATCTATTTTCATCATTACATTTCATCCGTTGCCATTTTTCATGGACTTTACTGTGTGTGTTTTGTTGGTGCTTTGTTGTAGTTAATGTATAATCGTCATAAGGGGAACAGGAGTGGTATCATTGTTTTCATTTGTTTTCATTACATTCTTTATTTGCTGTTTGATTTCCAGTTTGCTTTGTTTTTATATCTGTTTGTAAGTGTGTCTGGGTCGGGTCAAGGCTGGGTGCATCCCTAGAATCTCCACCATAAAAATAAATAAATAACTGTCTTCTCGACGGTGTGAATCTTAACGACACCGGACCGCTACAGCATTATTCATTTCTCCTTGCTGCTGGTTGACATGCTGCCCTGTGACACATCTCCAGCTGAGTGTTCTTGTGTTTTCTGTTTTGTTCTTCTTAATCCTTAAACCGCCGCAACCAGCTATTGTTGGTTCCCAGTGCAATTTACCAGTACACCGGAGCTGATCAGTCAGTGCCGTACATTCGTTGAGCAGCCAGCTCATGACCACTGCCGGCCTCTGCGGCCCTTCAGCCTCACTGTCCCTGGGACTAGACTAGCCTGCAATCATCAACGTTTACTTCTGTGTGCTTGTGTGCAGCCAGTTCAAGCACAGTTGGCTCTGTGATTTACTGAATTTCATCAAGGGTGTCAGTTGCACCTTGTACATATAACAATAGATTGTTGCAGTAGTTTTTTTTATAGTTTTTATAGTGTGTAAAATGATCAGTGTTGCATGGAAAAAATATGTGTTCCATTAAAATTTCATTTTTTGTTTGTGAATTGTGATGTTTACTTAAAAGGTGCAGCAAAAAAGTATTTGGCATCCAGGGATCCATTAACCCCCAATTGTGTGGCAGTTTAAGGGTTAAAGCCCCAAGATGCCGTCAAAACAGCCTAAGCTTTCTAAGGTTTCTGGCAATGAAAACGCGCTTGCATGAATTACAGTACATATAGCGGTAACATTGGTATTTTACATTCTAGCACTGCAGGTGACATATCAGTACAGTACTGTACAGAATACGGGTTTACCTTTAGATTCTTTTTTAGGTAATGTATCAAGCTGAGGTTGAAATGAAATTAAAGTGTTTTGGGGGCATATTTAGGGTTTAAACTATAAAAATTGGCATTTCTTTTAAGAACATCCATAATTCGCAGTTTTTCACAATTCGCGGGTGCTCTAGGAACGTAACCCCTGCAAATTTAATGTACAACTTCTTCACTGTGCAAGACTTGTTTAATCATCTGATTCATAATGTTTTGTGTCAGGTCATCAATGCATTGCACTACAATGTCACAGAAAACCAAGTACTCTCGCTGTGAGATGGGGTCAAATGTTGGCAAGGTTGGATGTCCAAGTACTACCATATAAGGAAAGTATTAGATTACATTAGATTTTGAAGGAAAAAATGGCCATTAGTCATTCTGCTAGACTTTAGTGGTACACCAGGCCTTTTAAGGCAGCA
This sequence comes from Polypterus senegalus, assembly GCF_016835505.1. Taxonomy (NCBI): domain Eukaryota; kingdom Metazoa; phylum Chordata; class Cladistia; order Polypteriformes; family Polypteridae; genus Polypterus; species Polypterus senegalus. Next base: position 67,851,402 of record NC_053167.1, read on the forward strand.
GAGTTAACAGACATTCAGCAGGACAAAATCATCAAAATGCATTCCAAAGTAAGTGAGTGAACTACTCCTACCAGGACCATCCAAACTAATATCTTTGCAGAGGCTCTTCTGCATATGTCTTGACCCAGGAGATGCAAAATTGACTCAATCAAGAACAAATACCTATATCTCAAGGAACGACAACTAGGAAGGACAGAATAACTCACTTACAAGGAGACACTGATTTTATAACTGGAAGTGATTTTAATTCAATCAGGAGAGGACACACACTCCTTAAAAATTAGCTGTACCCATATTTCGAATGAAGAACTCAGAAAGTGAGAGAGGGACACTCTCATTAAGCTCTCTGAAGACTCTCTCTGGGGCAAACTGCCCTAGGGGAAAACTGTGCTCTCATTGTGTAAAATTACTTTCTAAAACCTCTCTCTGAAACCAGAAATCTGACAGGGCCATTTCCTTTTTGATTAGCTGAAAACTGACACTATTTTCTGTTTGTAGACAAGAATGCTAAAATCCAGCCTGCCAAGCTAAACACTGAGCCCAGTTAAGACTGATAAATTGAATATAATGTACTCTGAAATTGCTGTCAAACTTTCATAATGGAACACCTTTACAGGGTGAATGATGTACACCCTGAAAGCTGTTGTGGAAAAGAGGATCATGGCAAAATTGGATGCCATCTTGAAAAATGCTCCCCAGGAGGTGCTCTCTTGGAAAACTTTTTAGCCATATGCTCATTCCACCACAGTGTGCTAAGAAATGCCTCTGGGGGTCTTTTCTGACCACTTCTATCAGGCAATTCAATGCCTCCGCCTGATGTAGTCATTAAAAATTTATTTTTATTTATTTATTTATTTCCTTATCAATTAATTGGCTGTATTATTTGTGAATCACTATTCTTGTTTTTTATGCTTCTGCTGCCGTATGCATCTAAATTCCTAATGGAATTAATGAAGTTCATCTAATCTAATCTAATAATAGAGGGACTCATCACTGTAATATGGATACTCTTGTCAGATGATGCCTAGACTCAAAGAATAAAAATAAGAAGGTGGCCATGTCCAGAATTTGACCATTATGTTGCACAGTAGGGGGTGAAATTGAGTAAAATATATAAAAAGATTGTGACTACGGCCAGAAGAATATATTCATCTGTTTCCTCCACAATTGAACAGGCACCAACGCACAACCCCTGAATATAATTGCGTCCATCAGCGCATCATAAAACACCACCATATATCAACTCATTTAATCAACACAGATGAAAGAAACCTCATATATCCTTCCATTCAAGACTCTGTGCAGAAGACACTGTTTAATAAACATGGTCTTTCCTATCTGGGAACCAAATATTATATCCTGTCCCTATGTTTATTGTGAATGCTGTATATCACTGTCATCTATATTGTCCTTTGAAGGTAAAATAAATATATATATATATATGTTTTTATATTACTGTATATTTACGTTTATATTTTATATTGGGTGCCGCAAGAGGGTACTGCAGGGAGACAAGCTCCCTGATGTGATGGACCTGGAAGTACTTCCATTCAGGCAATGGCCCTGGCACTAGAAGTACTTTAATAAAAGGGACCGCACTCCCTTGGCTAGGCGAATTGGAGCTGGGAGGAAGAAGGGCAACACTTGACTGGAAGGTGGCAGTGCAGTAGTAAGAGTTGGAAGTTGAGAGATTTTGTGGATACTGCAGAAAGAAACCTGTGTTTTGTGCTTTTGCAACTGTGGAAAGGATATTGGTGAATAAACCAACCTTTATTTGAACAGGGACTGTGTTTGTGTAGGGGTTTTGGCTTGCTGATGCCCCGTTTACCATCACAATATATATATGTAGATAAATAGATAGATTTAGATATTTAGAGATAGATATAGATATACAGTATGTTGTCCTAGGCAAATGGGTTCTAAGACAGCTTGGGGTGTCTTACCCTTAACTCATGGTATATTAGCTTGTAAATGGTTGTGAGCTGCAGGAAGACAAATTGACTGTAACTGCATCTTCATGAGATAAATGGCACTCAATTATTGAATCCTGCAGGAGGCAGTTCTAAACACGTAAATGCACGGACCCTCATATATTTTGATTCTCTCTCCCCCATGTTGATTTTTTGGGGGTAGATGACACATTTGGCTCCTCATTGCACATATGCCTATTCTAATTGCTGCATAATCCATACAAGGATTAGCAATAGTATTAAAATTAAGAGGTGCTTCATTGCAGAGAAAATAACAGAAATGTAAAAACTGCTAAATATCAGCAGCAGCAAAAATGCTTGTCCACTGAGGAAATTACATATTTCTAAAGTAAAAGAAGCAACTATTTTCAAAGCTAAACATTAATTCAAAATATACAGTAAATTGTCTTCTTTAATATCAGTGTAAACTGTTTTTATTTCTTTCATATACTGCCTGAAAATATTACAGTGGAACTTTTTTAAGAGGTTAGTTACTGTAATATTAGTCTGTTAGAAGCTCATTTTATAAACGATAAAAACCTTAACTACAATTTAAAAATATAGAACAGGACTTTTTTTGAAGTATGTGAGAGTCAAGGACAGTTATGAAAAAAATTACAGCGTTACAGATTCTGTAACACTTGAAAGGTCAAATAATATATGCTGCACTTAAATTACTGTAGATTATCGAAGCGTGAGAACAGTTTTGTAATGAGCCTACCTGGCTTGTTACGAGATATGGCTGCATTATTATAGAAACTGATTTATAATTTTAAAATTGCTGAAGAGCAAACTTTTTGTGCTCATTTGGTTGTCAAGTAATAGCTGGCTTCCCTTTCTTCATCTAGCTATTATTCCATCTAAAAACTGTTTGGTACAGATATGGGATTCAAATCAACCAAACTTTAATGACATTGTGGACCTCATTGAACTGGTGACAAATATGCAGGGTTAATGTTTTATTCAAAGACTTCTCAGTGGCTGACCTTGTAAAATAGTAGTGCATTGCGGCTAAGTGGTAGGAAAAGTTGAATTTTAGAATCCCGGCTCTGCATCTCACCAGCGTGAAGATACCAAGCTTCTGGGTGAAAATGAATTAACTGGATATAGCCTGGGGAAAAGAATTTGAATTGCCAAGCCTAATATGTAGATAAGCTGACATATGATCATTGACAGTAATCTCCAAAGCTAAATTAATCTGTCTGCTTTGTTTGGTCGTTTTCTAATTTTGCAAATGTTATAAATGAGACTTTTCTCTCCTTTCACACTGCTTTTCATACTTTAAGCATAGGGCTGCAAGGCTCCAAGTAATGTCCAAATAATGGTTTTGATTACTTATTTCATTTAATTATTTTGCTACTTTAATGCATTTATTAATTGCTAAACAGATGCCAAGCTGAGCATAACAGTGAGACACAACTGAGTCACAGGAAGCTAAATCTCAAGATTTTCTAACACATCTGAACATAAAAAAGAAAAAGTGGGTCCCATCATGCCTACCTCTTAACGATTCTTTATAGTAAGTCTGCAATTTTCAATTTTTGGCACATAATAGTTTTGCAGCTATTATATCATACCAGACAGTTGCCAAAGACAATACTTGTCAATATAGTGGGTAGAAGTAATTTAAAATACAATGTACATTTCTAGAGCTTGATTTGCATCTGTCCATGCTGCAGAGAACCAAAATTTGTCAATCACCTTAATGGTAAGCCTTTCAGACTCTTCCAGTTAATTTGTTACCCTTGATTACCATTAAAGTCTAAGGTTTAATACACTCCATTCTATAAAATGGAGGGAAGTTATAACATCTTGTGTTGCCTGCACTCATTAATCCACAGGTGTACTAAGGAATTCCTCTGTCATCAATCTTGATGCTTTGTTCCTCTCAGCTGAGTTTATGAAATTCCCTTCAGTAACACCTTCCATTTTAAATACAAAATATGGGTAATGCACTGCTCTGACAGTGCACATATAACAGCAAATCACCATATTTAAGCGGATGTTATTGTAGCTTGAAGTATGGGATATACTTCAAACTTTTTAGAAGACAAATTTCGGGTGATAGGCCTTAACACTAGAATAACCAAAGCCTACAAAAAACTCATAAATCCATCCCACCTTAAATCCCTTCGCACCTCTCCATCAGCATCTTTTGTTTTGTAAATGTGTCAATAAGCAGTAAGCAGTAAGCAGCCTGTTCTCAGTTCCCCCTACCGCCGCACAAAGTTTTCTCAGCGGAAGTCTGTTTACCTGTGTGTCAGTTGCTTAGAGTTGTATAGACTAGAGTAAATACTATATCGTTATTTGGAACACATGCATTTCATGTGTGTTCCGTGTCTATAATAATCTATGTAAACACATCGTTAAAACAGAAATGTTTTTCATTTTTAGTAATAATTGACAAAATGTAGACATGAAGCCTATAATGTGTGAAGCCTGAAATCCAAATATCAAATAAACACTTTCACAAAAGGTACAAGTATAACCAAACAAGTGCGCTTTTATTCAAGAATATAACTGCAGAAAAAGAACCCGCATTAGGGTGTGAAATTGACACGTCCTCACTATGACTTCTTTGGTGATGTAATGGTAAGAACTGCTAACTGCTAATGAAAGGGTCATGAGTTCGACTCCAGACAACTCCGTTTTGAGAAGTGAACTGCTCTTATTCTTACTATTTTAGAATAAAAACACATTTGATTTGAGTCTGTAACAGCCGGTGTAAATGTATGGTACTTGTAAAGGTTAGCGTTGTGTTTTATATTCAGTTTTATTCTCCCAGTTATGTTCACACTACCCCCAATCTGACACTGCTGTTTTCACATAAAGATGCGCTATAGCAGAGGTGAACTCAGATGATGACGAGGGTTCTACATTGGAGAAAGAATGCACGTCGCTTTCCCAGTCAGCAAGCAGCACTCCATAGAGGTCTCTAGAGTTCAATACATGGGGTACAATACAGACAGTGAGACAGTTCACAGTTTTATAGCTTGTTTTCAAATTTCTTCCAATCCCTTATTAGGAGAAGAACTTAAGAAGTTAGTTGGTACCTTTTGTGTTAGGTGCATGTGATAACAAGAAAAACACTTGACATGTAACCTTTTTAACTCAGTTATTTATGTTTCTTAGAAAACACTAGTAAACAATTATTCATTCATTTTATGAATGACATTTATTCCATTGCAGGAAGATGGTGAGTCAGAGCATATCCGAGCAGCAATGGCTTCAGTGAAACAACAATTTTTGGATGGGATTCCAGTTCACAATGACAGCACAAATTCACTCACAAACCTACACTCAGGTTAATTTATAAACAACAATATTAATTAAATTTGCTTTTGTTTTGCGTAGCAGACACTTTTATGCAAAGCACCTTAAAAAAGATCAATATAGTCGAGGAAACATTATAATGGGGGACTGTTTGGGGACAAGTGTCTCAGGATAGTGGTACTAAATTGATCATCACAAGTGAAGAGCTCTAAGCAAAATGCAAGCTACTTACAGTTCCTAGATTATAGGGCCTAATAACTAATATAAGACAGAAATTCACTAAGCAAAAGAGATTTCAAATGCTTTTAAAGCACATTGTGGGAGTCAGAATTTCGAATGAAGGTGGTCAGCTTGTTCCAGAGACCAGAAGCTACACATGAAAAGAGTCTGGACTAAGATGCCACACAACAGCAGATCTCAGTGGTTGAGAAGCAGCATAGTACCTCAGAAGTGTCTATATATACATACATAGGTATAGACCCTTTAAGTAATCTGTAGACAAGCATCAAGGATCTGAACTTAATATATGTAGTGAGCTGAAGAGAGGAGTAATGTGTGCCTGCCTTGGCTGGTTGAACAGCAGGCTTGCTGCTGCATTTTGAATCATTTGCAGTGGCTTGGTGATAGATGATGATGCCCCCTGCCAGCATAGAGCTGTAATAGTCTAGATGTGACCAGGCAAAAGACTGAGCCAGGAGTTATGATGTATATTCTGATCTTACAGATATTGTATATCTGCAAGACCAAGAGACTGTAGCAACATGGTCCCTGAAGGACATATATTTGGAATGTGGAAGAAAAGCTGAGTACCGAGAGGAAACCCATACTAAAATCCTCTGTGAGACAGTAAATAGATGACAGTTCAAACTCAGGATCCTGGGGCCTCATACATAACACAGTGCGTAGAATTCACACTAAAACATGGCATACAGACAAAAGTGGAAATGTGCGTACACACAAAAAATCCAGATGCATTAATTTGTGCGCACACCAAGTTCCACGCACTTCCCCTTTACAAATCCCAACAAACATGAAATTTAACACATGTGCACATGCCTATGGCCCCACCCCGACTCCTCCCAGAATTTCACATATTTTAATATGTAAATCAATCTAAATATCACCTTCCATTCAGTGTTTGGTTAAAAAACAATGGAAAAGGCATGTGGAAAAAAGAAGAATTTCAGCGAATGTGGAGGCATGGAAAAACATACTATTTGTTGGATTTAGCAGTGGCATAAGCAACAAAAGCATGGCAGAGACACTCGAAAGTTCAAGTTTAGAAAGTTGCACAGTGCCCAAAACAAAAAAGAAAGAGATGTGGCCAATGAACTAGGGAATATAAGGGTAGCACTATGTGATATTTATCACAAATTAAATGAATTGCTTAACAAATAACTGCTGCATCTGATTACCTGTTTTACATTCTGCAAATTACATTCAAATGAAGTTGTAACGCTGTCCGACTTGGCTGATCATTTGGTGGGTCAGTGCCAGGTTCATCATAGTGTGTCTCTTCAGGTACATGCATGCAGACTGTGACACACTTTCTGTGCATTATACAGCAGCACATTAATAGAGTGGAAATGCTTCCTATCTATGCAAATTCATTCTCTGATGGTGCCTTTACAGTGTAGTGTTGGGACAGAGCACCACAACGGACTGATTCACTTCTCTTTACTTTGAGGGGACTTGCTATCCTTAAAAGGACTGCTTGCATTTTGCGGCACTAGTTGGAAAAAGCACCTGCAACTGTGCAGAGTTTCCATTTTTATAGGTTCTCCAGTCATATATGATGTAATGCCAGCTCATTGTTTTGGTGATTCATCACTGATTGATGTAATTTGTCCAGCGCCATTGCAATAGCAATGTACGTGCAGTTGACCACTCTGATTACATTTGGAAAACCAGATGTTGCTGCAAATTGTGCTTTTATGTTTTCCAGTAAAACCACGGTGTAAGGAAATTTTATCTATCTGGATGATAAGCGGATAATACCATCCATGGCACCATGGCACGACTCAATGATGTTTGCAAAATACCTGATCGTTGGCAAGTTCACATTGAAAAGCTCATGTGGCTAAAAACCTGAGAGTGGACAGAAATTGCAAAGGAGCAGGTAGAACACAACTCCTCAAAGTCTGCCTTTGTAAAGCCGTCACCAGTTGAGCACACAGCTCCAAGTGGATAGCTTTTAGAAACTGAAATGAACTTAGAAACCAGTCGTCATCATCTATAAATACACACTCTCTTTTGTGCGTATGCACTATTTATACATGAGGCCCCTGGACCTGTGGCCCAACATTCCTAGCCCTACTGTCTAATGGGGAGATCTAGTCGTCCCTTCATATAGAAGATTTTGGTTGTATTAACTGCAAATACTGAAGGAAGACATTTTCTTTGACTGTTGTTGCTAGGGATGATAATTTTTGCCTTTGCCCCAGCTACTCCCTCACTATGGAGAAGGAGGAATTACATTGGTTGCTGTTAATTGATCGGTTAATTATTGATTTTGCTGTTGGCAATTCAAATACATTTTTCCATCTCATACTTTATTTTCCTTACCTTTCATTATAGATGGGCTTTCTGGCCATTAGACTTCTTTCAAGGTAACTGAAGCAGACAAAAATAAGAACCAGATTTCTACAGTTATAAACACAAGGATTATGAATATATGATAATTACTTATATATATTGTGTAGGCTAAGGAGCACCAGTGAGCCCCAAACACTAACACACAAACACAGTCACAGGTTCAAATAAATGTGTGTTTATTACAAATACCTTATATATCAATTAAACAAGTGTTTCCTCTTTCTTCTCTCTCCACTGCACTGCTACTCCTCCAGTTGAGTGTTGTCTTCTTCCTCTCAGCTCTGACTTGACTGAACAAGGCAGTGAGGTCCCTTTTATTGAAGACCCAGGAGTACTTGCAATGCCAGGGCTTTGCCTGTTGGAAGCACTTTCCTACAGACCCCAGCACAGCAGTTCTGTGCTTCCAGGCTACAATTCTCTGCTGGTGTCCAAAAGGGTATCAATATCCTTTGCTGCTGCCACCTAGTTTCCATGGGAATAACCAGCCCTTAGAGACAGTTTTTTTTCCTGTCCTTCCCTTTAATCCCAGCCAGGGAAGGTATTATAAGTAAATCTGGTTGGGATGCCTGTCCATCCACCTGGGGCTTCCCTTCTAGGCAAAGAACCATCTTCTGTCTTGACCAGGAGGTCTGTCCTTCCACCTGAGGCCTCCCACCTGGGTAAGAAACCTATCTGTCTTTTGGTTGGGATACCTGTCCATCCATCTGTGGCCTCCCATCCAGGCCATGAACCTTCCCCTCTGCTGGTCAGGATGACCGTCTATCCAGTATATCACTAACAATGTCGACATAAAAGATCAACGTCAAAGCAAACTTTATTGTCATCTCAACCATATACAAGTATACAGATAGACGAAATTCGTGAAGCTCAGGGTCCACAGTGTAACAACATGATGTGCAAATAATAAATTAAAAATAGAGTTAAAATTAAAATTTAAAATTAAAACACAAACAAGACAAGTCATTGTGAAAAGACAGAGAAGTAGCAGCAATATTGATGTGTAAAGATATACACAAGACAGATGACACGGACAAACATATAACACAGAAGGGACTGGTTGCGCTAAGGTTGTTTCCTTTTTAGTTTTTTGTTTGGAATTTTAGCATGTCATCACAGTCACTTCTTCCTTACTCTAATGCACAGCTGTAGGTGAGTGGTAGGATGGAAGAGGTGGCCTATTTGTATTCAAATTAGCTAAAAGCTTGTGAGAACTTTAAGTTACCTGCAACTGTTAATTATGAGCTTCTTACATAGTAACAAATGTTAGGAACTGGGTCTTTAGCTGACTGTTTACTAGTTTCTTAGAGTTCTGATATATCTTGGCACAGCTTCAACACTTTTATGATATTAAGCCTTGAAGAATGATGTCTGTTGCATTGTGGGGTTGTTGTTCATGGCTCTGTAGTGAAGAACTTTGCTTTTGGTGGAGCACACACTTTGTCTTAGCCACATGGTCCTTTGTTTGTGTCTGTGATGTCAAATTGTCTTCCCTGGCATGCTCTGGGTGTTGGGCTTTTTATCGTACTCTACCACAATTTTGTAGCCATTGAAATTCCCCTCCTGAAATAAGGCTTTTCCCCATGTTTTCATACTTTGCTCAATCACTGTCACTGAGTGTGGCTTGGAAAAGTGGATCTCAGAGTTAGTGAATCATTCCCAGGATATTCTTAAGCATTCCATGTGCTCCCTTTCAAGAGCTCTAAACAGAATAGCTTATAGGCCTCCAAAAAGGAATGGATTCATAAAATTGGTTCCCTTGAGAAAACTGATTGGCCTTCTTGGCCCCCAAAAAAATGTATGAGCTTTCTGGCTCCAAAGAAGGTAAACAGACTTACCGTATCCAAGAGAGTGCATAAGCTTCCAAATTCCAAAAATCATGCTTAAACTTCTGTCTCCAAATAGACTGAAGAGATGCATATGCAGTTTTTGTTTGCAGTTAATTCATTTTTGATATTTTTTATTATATTTTAGTTATGTGACATTATCACATTGCCATTTTTTTTCATTTATGCCACCTTGTGCTTATAGTGTTTTATTTTCAAGGGACATTGGGGATTTTTAATTATAAGGGATGAGAGAAAAGAAATGCTCAGAAAATGTGCTGTTTGCCACCGGGAAAGCAAAACACTTTTTCAGACAAATTCTTCTTAACCTCAATCCAAAAATCAAAATCCCTAAACAAAGCTAATTGTTTTACCACCATAATTACATCAAAATATTAATGCATTGCAATCTCTCAAAATGAAGACCTCAGATAATTAAGAGATGCATGCTTTGACCTTTATATGTTTGCTCCAGTAACGTCACACATAGCACATCTCCCAATGTCTTCTGGGTAAAGTTCCCATGGAAACTGCAACATTGAAAAACAGAAAAGAGCAGCACCCCATATGGTGTCATGAAATAACAATAAAACAGTATAACTTTACTTAAAATACTTTAAAAGCAAAAATAACATCAGAAACCAATTCCTCAAAGTATTAAGTCTCAAAAAGACAGATCATAAAAAATTAATAAACTGTCTTTCATAGTATATAGCAATAGCTGCTATTGCTTGTCATGCTATTCAATTGATATGACAGTCATATTGCATGTGATGTCATTAAGTTGCCTCTACAAAACATGGCGATGTCCACAAGACAGCATCTGAACTCTCTGGACAATTTGGACTATCTTTGACATTCTTGTGTTGTGGAGGCTAAAGGTGCTTTAAAAACAAATTTTTTTAGTGTAAACTTCCAGTTCCAAGTACAGTGGTATCTCGGTAGATGTCCGCTTTGGAATAAGTCCAACTTGGTATGTGTTCTGTTTGGACGCAAAAAATGTTGCTTGGTATACGACCTTTGTTTGGAATATGACTTGCATGCTAGAACACTGTCCACTACCCTTGTTTACCTCTCTTAAGACAAAGCCACGACTGCCCACGAGCATCAGTACGCCAGTTGCTAGCATTCAGTGAACAACCTGCATGCTGCCCTTGTTTACCTCTCTCGAGACAAAGTCACGACTGCCCACAAGTGTCAGTATGCCAGTTGCTAGCATTTAGTGAACAACCCGTGCTATAACTGTATGTGAATTTTCACGTGATTTTGTGTTTTTTCGTGTAAATTTGAATTGATTGTTGAAAAGTATGAAGGTGGCATGCGTATCTGGGACATGGCTGCTGCATACCTTATACCAAGAACGATAGTATATATACAATTGTGAAAAACAAAGACGTTATTAAAAAGTAAAGTGAGGTTAAATTTTAATTTATTTCATCTAATTGCTTTTGCATTTATGTATTTTAGTATTAAGCAGTGTTTAAATTATTTTATACAACCCCATCAATGTATAATATGCCAATAACAACAGGACTTTTTTTCATGGGAACGGATTAATCATTTTCCCTTTATTTCTTATGGGAAAAATTCATTTAGTATGCATCCTGTTTGGTATAAATCAAAGGATCTGGAACAGATTAAGGATTGTGAGATATGGCCGGCCGTTCATCCCAGCCAATACCCCCACGCCACTAGATGGAGCCCTTCTGGCAGCATGGAGGTGCCCCAAATTCCAGTAGAGCATCATGGATATTGGAGTTTTCCTTCACAGCCCTGCTGGATACCATGGGGGCCACAAGGGAACACTGCAGAAAGGCTCAGAGACTTTTATGTGCCCTATAACCCGGAAATACGTCCTGGTCACAGGGACAGAGGAAATGACGTACTTCCGGGATGAAAAGAAAAGCTTTTGATTTGACCCGGAGGTGCTGGGGAGTCACATGGACTGAGGGTTCAGAAGCACTTTCGGGTCAAGGACTATAAAGGACTCTGGGAAATCCCAGATGGAAGAGCTGAGTCGGGAGGAAGGGTGGCAACGCATCTGGGAGAGTGGAGGATTGATTATTGGTTATTGTATTGGTGATTTATATGAGTATTGTGGAGAGGAGAGTGCTTTGTGCACATTATTATTATAATTAATCCATTATTTGGACTTTTATCTGGTGTCTGGCATCTGATCTGAGGGTTCAAGGGGCCGACAGTGCCTCTATCTGTCACAGTGGCATAGCCGGCAGGATTCTCTGGCTGTCGGTTTGGCAGAGGACCTGTATCTAAAAATTTCTGTGGACAGAGAACCGCAAGAGGACAGCGTCAAGACTTGTAGAAAAATCAGGAAATCGGCACAAACCCCGTTTTCCAAGACCGTCATGGGGAAAAAGAAGAACAAGCAAAGCTGCAACACAAGCAGAGGTCCAGCCGCTCGCCATTGCCTGCGCTCAAGATGACCCATGGAGTGGCTACGCACTTCGGGAGAAGCATCTGGTAGAGGACGATTGCAACAAGGTATGTGCCGGGGATGTTATTGAAAACCTTTTTAAAATAACACATTTTGTCCCATATGCATACCTCCCAGGGGCATAATCCAGAGGTTCTGTGGGAGGCAGGACAGAATCCCGAAGATGCTGGTGCGCTCACATCCGTGGAGCAGACGAGCGAGAAAGACTTCCGCATGTCGGGTGCCAGCGATGGACACGTGACCCACCCTGAAGGATTGTGGGAAGGAGAAGGTCCATATCCAGCTGCTTATGGCTTCGCCCAGGATAAAACGGACTTGAATTTACCAAAAGGGAAGGGGGAGGCGAGCAAAGCACCGCTCCCCCTGCAAAAAGGTAAAGAGGTCTAGGAAATGACTGATCAGTCCATCGATAAATTGAGATAGATGGATCAAAGTCAGCCAAAGGCAGCACCGCGGACCTCTGAAAAGAACTCCAAATCCTTGGCTCCCTTGCGAAACCTGTCAGAGCACGTGTCACGACTGGGCGTGCTCATTGGCTCCCAGCCAGGGGGTAAGGCTAGTGATCTCCTGAGCATACCTCCGGTTGAACTGAATAACTTTTTGGACATGCAGGAGCAAGAGAAATTGCTTGAGCCCGTGCGTAGTTTCTTGCAGGTTGTGACGACTATTTAGAAGATCGTCGGAGACTTGGGAGCAGCGGCCAAAGTGCCTCTTAAAAGGGTAGAAGAGTACCTACGGCGATTTGGTCGGGAGTCTCCCGTCATGGTTAATTTGGTGGTACAGGTAAGCAAGACCCGTACCGTACATCATAGAGGGACACAGCGTGAACCGGGCCCGCAATTAATTTGTAGCGGGTGCCAAATCCCTGCAAGCCCTACACGAGAGTGCGGTGCTGTCTCCCGGAGCGATGCACTGCTGAAGACGCCGCCTCCGGTCTATTCAAAATCGAAAGGGATACAAACAGTAAAGAGTCTCTCTCTGACAAATAGAGAGACTCAGACTGTGGGAAAACCCCAGATTAAAAAGGAGATCCCAAAAAAAAACAGGGGTCTCCTGACAAAATAGAGAAGGGAGCTGAGAGCTCAACTACGGCGGTGGAACCCTCCTCAGCAGACAAAGGGGTGGAGCAAAAGTTTCCAAACTGTTTCCAGTCACGCAGAGGGAGACCAGTAGGAGAACGGGTGCTGTGGTATGAGTGACCAGGCCATGTATGGCAAAGTTGTCCTGGGAGGACTAGGAATACAAGTTCTTATTTATATAATATTCCCCCAAGGTTCTCCTGGGAGTATTCTGGACATGGACATTCAAGGCCAGACC